>NC_056739.1:1902966182-1903056182 GCF_019279795.1 Protopterus annectens | reverse complement strand
ATAATGATATGCATAGAAAGCATTTGTCCAGTACTTTTGAACTCCACACAGTAGTCATGTCCAGTGTTTACAATGTGTTAGGCTATAGGTATGATGCTATTGTGCAACCTGTTGTCACATGTTTTGCTACTGTATGTCTGTGCATGTATGTCTTGTGGTTAGGGGTGGGTTAGCAAACCAGACATGATGGCTTTCCTCACTTTGTGACAATCAAGAGATCTTGCTGACTACAGATATAATCTGCTGCCATCCTCAGCTATGACAAGAGCATACCTTGAAAGTATAATGCCCATAGATCATGAATGATACGTTTGAGCCATTTACATATATGTTAGTGTAGTGATCCACCAAACAGTATACTACCATTGGCTGGAGTTCTACTATGCCAACAAAATGGGAGATGATAAGTTTGTGTGTCGTGGTAGCAAGTTTGTCTATACCACTGGGCTCTACTAAACAATAACTTTTTGCAACCACATACAACAACTTTCCTATCTTGTGTATTCTTCTTTCATAGACGGTGCTTCTTAGTTATATAATGCTGTGCAGCGCATCATCTAAGGATCACATTAGTGATGTGCATTACAAAAAAAAATGAAAATGTATAGAATTTTGTTTTGGACCTACAAAACATCTAATCATGGCCAGCTCTTTACTCAATTGTTGAAGGATCTCTGAATCATGGAGTCTGCCATATGACCCTATTTACAGATGGTGGTATTACAGGCATATTTGAAGTGTGTACTAAGGGAACCCACATTTGTCTACATTTCTGCAAGAGCTATGAACAGCATAGGGGTGTTGCTTGTGTTTTTAAATGGTAACATCACACATTATATAACATAACAATAAAATAACACTGCTTCTTTAAGCAGCTTGGACTGAAACAAGTATGAGTTTTATTAAGTATATTTCTTATTACTTAACAAACTAAAATATAAAAATAAAGCAGTATGATTTTACTTCATGAACTACTCTCTATTTAAACTGCATTACAATATACTGATAATATACCATTAAACTGATTGTTTATCAAAAGGCTCAAGCGATGTATGCCGTTATACACCAAAACAAAATTTAAATATCCTAATGTAAGAACTCCCATCCAAATTCATAAACATAATATACCATTGTATAAGCAGCAGATTTATGTAAAATCCAGTGCATAATGCATATTGTTCCCAATTCATAAACACAGCACTATAGCACATATATCATAATGTGTGCTCATAAATTATGTAAGATAGCTGAAAGGGTGGATTTCAACATTTGTGTACATGAAGGAGTTCATAGGAATTACAAAGCAAGGAAGTCCAGTGACCATCTGTGCCTTCACGATGTCCACTTGTAAGATGTACCTCTATATCTACATGGGCAAAGTAGATTTGCCCAGGAATGAATTTCAAGATTATCATATAAACTTCAAGGCTGGATTAGAAGGATGCAAATGTGTTGCTTTGCTTGACATGTAAGGGTAATTTTTTCATAGCTAGTGTAAATATTGGGCAATAAATCTGTCCATCCAGTGTGTTTTGTTTATATGCTGATGGAACTTTAAGTCCTTAGTTGTGGAATTTGTAGGTCTATCTAGAGATCAAAGAGGGTTTAGATTTATAGATTCATAGATTATTCTGAGGCCATTGAATCTCATGACCATTTTCACCTTGCCAGTACCCTTCCTCAGGCTGCACCTCTTTTCCAAGATGTCTATACTGGACAATATAGATGCTGATTTGTGGATACCTATCCAGTCTTCTAGTTTATGTTTAAAGGAAGATAGTCAAACTGCTTAACATGCAAGGGAATTTCACTCTAGACGTTTGGGAGTCAATGAGTTATAAACCTATCCCTCACTAAAATTTATTTATCTATTGGTAAAGATTATGGTCCATTGATTTAATATTGGTTGAGATGTTGTACTTGCAGAGAAACAGGAGTTCCAGAAAACTGGCGCTCTAATGTGGTAAGTGAGATAGAGATGTCCGCCTCAAAGGTCTATAAGACACTGAAAAAGGGATAGAGTATCTAGTCTCTCTTGGTAGCTCTGAGAATTAGGACTGTCATATTTTTGCTTAGAAAGCTTTTGGTTCATTCAAATTGTTTGATATGTTTAGTGCGATACATGTCAAAAGATGTTGTATTCAATGACTGGCCTAAAGAATGCTGAGCATAAGGAAGGGATTGCCTCTTTACTCCTTGATGATACTCCTTTGGCAATTACCTAGGTGAAATAAAAGGATTTCTTTAAAGGGTTGGGGTCCTAATGGCTTGAAAAGCCAACATAAATCTCCACATAAGAGATCTGTAACTGGATGAGTATAGGGATAGAGCTACAATTCTTTCCTGATAGTTCACAGACATTAGTCTAGAAGTCTTTCTTTTTAGGAACCTGTAGGGCATTTCAGGTTGTCTGATGTGTCTGGATTGTTATACGCCAAATTTGATTAGTGTACTGTATAATTGTCCTAATCATAAGATGTATACAGAGAGATGATATATATATATATATATATATATATATATATATATATATATATATATATACACACACACACACACACACACACACACACACACAGTATATATATATATATATATATATATATATATATATATATATATATATATATATATATATATATATATATATATATATATATATATATATAATAACTATATGGGTTCCATACACTAGATCAAATTTTCACCAATTTGAAACAGGGCATGGAATGCTCACTGCAGCGAAAGTGCACTTAATCGAAAGTGCACTTACGCGAAGTTCAGTACAATGAACGGGTATTGTACTGAACTTCCGTGCAGTACTCACAGACCTTAGGGATAGGGCATGGGTCCGGGCTATCCCCTTACCAAGACCGGTGCCCTAACCCTAAGGTCTGTGATGACTGCAGCGCAATGAAGTAAATAGCAATGCCCTCCACTATGGTGCGATATTCACGAACCTTAGGGTTAGGGCATGGGTTAGGGTAAGGGGATAGCTTTACTAAATATCCCATTACCCTAACCCGTGCCCTAACCCTAAGGTCCGACTATTGCACCATAGTGGAGGACATAGCTTGTTTTTTATGTCCTCCACTGTGCTGCGGTGTTTTTGGTGAAGTGCACTTACGCAAAAGTTCACTTTCATTAAAGTGAACTTTCGCAGAAGTGAGGCTTCCTATTACAAGTTCGAAGTAGTGAACTTTCGTTCTTGTAATAGGAATATTAATATATATACAGATTTTATATATATATATATATATATATATATATATATATGTATATATATATATATATATATCTATATATATATATATATATATATATATATATATATATATATATATATATATATATATATATATATATATATATATATATATATATATATATATATACATAGATAGATAGATATAGATACATTATTGTTTTTTTGTGTGTGGATGAGATGCTCTTAGATACTAGTTGACATTACATGGTGGTTAATGGGGGGGAGGGGTGCATTAAAACTCAGCACCGAGATCCTGAAGTACCTTGTCAGTTTGGAATGGACTACTGTCAATACTGTATTCTGAGAGAGAATTTTGTTTTCCAAATATGACAATACTAAACTTTTTGCATTTAATTTCAAATCATTGTCCGTACATCAATGGTTAGTACAGGGTAGTTGTTGAAATTAATTGGCACCTCTGAGTTGTTTAACATTAACACCCTGCTTGTAGTTGTGTATGCAGATGGCTAAAAAGTAGGAGTTCTAGAACTGAGCTTTGAGGTTCACTTCTACTGCGCTTTTACTGTCTGAGTAGGTGCGTGCAAGTTTAACAATGTGATTTCAGTCTGTCGACCAGTTAGCTATCAACTTTACCACACAATGGTTAATGTTTAGGGCTGTGAGTATAGTTACAGTACCAGCATGGGGAATGGTGTCAAATACTTTGGCCAGATACAAATAGGCTACATGGACAGTATTTAGTGATCTACTTAAAGAATTCACCAGATTTATTAGACACTCTCTACCCTTGATAAAGCCATACTGCTGGAGTTATGCTGGTTGAGGTTTTTGAAGTTATTTTGTTTACTCAAACATCTTCAGCTGAAAGGCCAGGAGTGACTTAGCCACTGTTCTTCTCTTTGGAGTAACCAAGCTGTTGAGTACTGTCTCTTTCTGCCAGTGCCTTGCTGATACAGAATTGTCCCTTTCTTCAAATTCTTTGTGTTTTTCATAGCTCTTTGCGCCCAGTAGGTAGAAATTCTCACCACCACTTGATACAATAATTTAAAGTTTAGTTTCATGGTTCTAAAGAGTTTTGTGGACAAAATAAAAGCAATCCTTCTGGCGTTTCCAAGTTTCTCCAACCTGCAGGAGTTTCCTTTTTGTTTCCATAAATGGGACAGGATCTCCTGCTTTTGTGTAAATGTTTGCAACTCATCCAGAATTGGACAAGGTTTTTTTTTTTTTTTTTGGCTCATACTCCAGACCCATTTACCGTATGTGCTCTTTCTAGTTAATTTTCTTGCTTTGGAATACCAGTCCATTTAATGATAACAGATGTTGTAAGTCCTTACAGTTTTTCCCTTCAGCCTGTCCTTGTATTGCTGAGAATCTCACGTTTTTACATGTACATCTGTCCTCCAGCTTGATTAATTTTTTTTCCTTGCCTGTCAGTTCCTCTCTCAGGTAATACTCTAGATGATGTCATCTGACTGTCCATTCAAAATTCCTTCAATCTCTTTCCATCTCTTGTAATTGGAAATTATATAATTTTGTAGGGTTCTACTTAGTTTGAGGATTTCTGTATGCATTCGGTTTATTTTTGTTGTGAAAAGGTTGTTTTTTATTCTGTCAGTTCTTCCATATTTTGTCTCCCTTCTCACAATTTTCCAATATTGGCTGCACTTGGCGTGACTTCCATTTGTCATTTATTAGGTATTCTCCTTGCTGTATATCTTTTCTACTTTTTGTCTGTTTCTCAGACTTCATATGACGTCTAATAAACTTCAAGTCAGTGAACTATGTCTGTTTACCAGCTTTCTAAGAAAGTGTTCAGTACCTGTCTCAGAAGAACTAAAACCACCTGAGTATCTATGTACTACCAGAATGAAAGGCCATCTGACCTTACCCAATTCTTTTGAGCAGTGAGAAAACTGTAAATTTTAAAGCAGCGATGGCAGCATCACATACATAGGTGTTTGTGCTTTTCTGCCACTCTTTTGGCATCCCCTGGTAGCACGAGTAATAACATAAGGTAAACTATACATTTTTCTGGTTACCTGTTGGTCTGCTATTGAATATCTCTAAATATGTGAGTATTTGCATTTCTGTGGTTGCTACTGAAAGTACCTGTTCTTCACAAAACATGTGGTTTCAAAATATTAACACAGAATGCTTATTTGCTTGCTGTTATGTAATTTATGTAAGTACTACATGGTTTTGTAATTCTTTTATGTGTGTTTATGAACTGTGCCTACACATTTTATATGGGTGAACTTTGCAACTTCTACACACCATCCACAATGCTTATGAGTACCATTTACTATTCATTAGGCTGAACTAGCTTTGACTCATGAGCTGCAAATTTTTATCTGTGTTGATGGGTTCTGCCCACTTCTACATTCTTTCATAAAATGAAAAAAAATTAAGGGAGCTATCCATTTTCAAAATATTGTTTCATGTTATTTTAACACCTTTATTAAATTATCACTTAAGACTAGGCTCAGATAATGGAAAACCATATTAGCATTTTTTCGTATTCAGGTGTTATACTTCACATGCATGTTTTGTTAGTTTCATAAAGTGCTCAGTCCCCTACCTTCCATTAAACATGACTTATTGTCCTGAACAGTTTGATAACTACTACTTCAGAATTACAGAATAAAGCCTGATGTGACACATTAGCTAACAAATAACACAGATTTTGTAAATAACAGTTGTTGTTTATTTCAATAAATAAGCCTCAGTTCATTCGTGCATATTGACGTCATAGTATTTATATCCCCCATTTTAAACAAAATTGGTTAATGTAATTCAGACTAACATTTTAATTGTTTTGTTATGTTTTACTCTTTTAATAATTAAATATGATTCATGCCTAGTTTCACAAGTGGAACAAAATTACTCATTGCTTAAGTGACTTGTTATGGACCATGCTACATAGTGTAGGTTATGGGAATTAAACACAACTCTCTATAATGCAGCTTATTTGTAGTTGCCTTAAATGGTATTGCCAGTTTTCTATCATGATAACAAAAGTGTATGCAGTTTCTCAACTTTACCTGTTAGCTGACTCATGCATACATGCTAGCATGCACAATGAGCTACTATATTTCCATTCATCTATCCATAAATACATGCATACCTATATAAATACATACATACATACACTTAGTTTGTGAACTGTTTGATCTGTTAGGACTACAGTGGTCTCAAAATGAACCAGACAGATTAGACATATGTATCCTGAACAACTGTGTCCAGATATATCATCCTGTAAGATCTCTAAGTGATCCCAGACAAGCTGATAGGTTTAATCTGTCCAGCATGTCCTGGATCTGGCCTGAGGACTCCACCCAGGGGGCTGTGGCATGTGCACCTTAGATGTGAGTTGCTCGGGTACCATTTCCAAAATATACTCAACTTCCTTAATTGACTCCTCTCACGATGAAGGAATAACAGTCCTAGTGCAGTAACTCAGGTTGTTGAATTCCTCATTAATTAATGCAAAGTAATCCCAGCTAGCATTCAAGAAAATATCATAGCTGCCACTTGCATCCACCGTCTTATCCTTTTGAGCAGCAGATAATGCTTGTAATCGTATATGATGACATGGAAATCGGTGACAGTTTACATGAACACATCATTATGTAATTTATTTCTTCTATAATCATCAAAATTCAGTACAATGCATGTACCTATCAGCTGGTCAGTTTCCTGATTGCTCTGTCTTTACTCATGAAGAAGACCAAAATACCTAATCTCCTACAGATGATGAAGCTGCTCCCCCCACCACCTTCAGAGAGTAACATGTTCGTGTTGAAGACCAAACCTTCACCTCTGACTTAGAAGTGAATATTTTTATCACAGCTACCTCACACTCAACAGAGAATCACTGCAGTGTATGCCTGGAGATTGTAGTCATGTGATACTGAGAAGACAGCATCTGTATACATAAATGGTGCAGTTCTCATGCCTCTAAAATGGATACTGCCCACACCTTGCTGCAGCTTATCACCTATCCACGACGTTCATGAACAATAGTGAAGGCAAAACACAACTTTGGTTGACTTCTGCACCTACCTTGAATGTAGTTGATTAAATGTCTAGAATTTAGACACAAGTTCCACTACTTAATTAGAAGGAATAATTGACAGTCCTGGAACCAAATACTGTTGTAGCACCTCTTCAAAGACATTCCAGGGAATGCAGTCATATGCTTTTCCAGGTCCACAAAGTACATACAGAAAGTAATGGCAACCTCTCCTTGATCATTCCAATGTCTATGCAAGGGCAAACAGTTGATCTGGCATTTCATGGTATGTACATAATCCACATTGCTTGTCCTGTTTCACAGACATGCTATTGGGCTGTCTCTTCTCTGGGATTCTGGCATAGACTTTCCTAGCAAGGCTGAGGATTGCAAAGCCTCTAAAATGGAACACATCCTCTTGAATCCCTTTTTGAAAATGGGAGCTGCTGTCTCTGTTTCGCATTTAAGATGTAATGATCCTGATTTCTTTGCAATATTGAAAAAAAACAGACCAAAGAGTTCAGTTCAATAATATCCACTGCCTTCTTCATTTCCATCTGGGTGTCACTCACTCTTGTAGTCTTTCTGCAGAGGAACCATTCAATCACTGTAGCAATGTCATCTATGAACTTGGGTTGAATCTCACTAGTTGTGATTGGCACCCCCCCCCCAGAGTAGCTCAAGTCAGCTTTTTATTTTGGTAAGTCATCAACGTGTGTATTCCATTTTCTTGCTATCTCAATGGCTCAGATCAGTGTCTCTTTGTCAATACTGAGGCATCCTAAGAAATGTCTCACTTATCAGTATTGCACTATCAGATGGTGTGCCAGAACCTCTTTGAAGCCATTTGAAAGTCATTGGCCATAGCCTCACCAAACGTCTCTTATATTTTTGCCTTCACTTTAGTGATAGCCACATTTGCTCCTTGCTGACTTCTAAGCACCTGTCTGTGAAATCCAGTGAACCCCTTTCCCACCTTCATGTTAACATTGCAGAGAGGACATCATTCATTCATTAATTTTATGGATTCCTCACTCCTGATATCCAAAAGTGAGTCCTAGGGTTACATGATGACAAGCATTGAGCTTCTTTCAACTACATGTCATTGTTGCTGCCACAGTTGTTGAGGTGTTACACTGGGTCAGTTTGGGTTGTATATCCATGAAACTCCTAGCTGTACAAATAAAACTCTTCAGGAGGTAGATGTTCAATTTATTTAACACATATTCATCACTAGGAATGTTGTTGACACCCTTACTACATTCTGGATTCCTGATCTGTTCATCTGTTAAACATTGTCTCCATGGGTGGCAAGTTGAGGGCTTTGCAACATTCTTGAACCAAGAGTCCAGAAAGTGTGGATTTATGTCTGCTGGTATAATTACAATGCCATTCATCTACCTTCATTCAAAATGTTCTGATACCAAGTAGATGCATCAGCATTCTTATGTCTGAACATGTTATTTGTTAAGGACAGCTTATGACTAGCACCATGTTCAAAAACAATTGACCACTATGTTATCTCATATATCAGCATCATTACCAATGTAGAACAAGAAAGTCAAGAGGTGGTACCATATGAAGCAGCCCACATGCAATCTGTATTAAGCCAAGAAAGCCAAATACTCCATTTAGCTGTTAGATGCATATGCACAAGCAACTTAATTTTATTTTCTGCAACTTTCAGTCAATTTGAGGAGATCCTCTCTTCTACTACAAAAAAGTCTCCATATGCTGTGTGTGCTACCCCACCTCCCTGAGGGCTTTACTATGAGATAACTCAGGAATAAAAGATACATCATTTTCAGTTATCATGTCTGCTTTCAGAACTTATGCTGTGTATTAAGATGAAATAAATCTGACTAATACTTTTCAGTATCCTACAGAAGCTTACCTTCTTAGCAGTGAATGACATTTCCTGACTCAATAAACAAGTTAACATTATCAGGGTCTGGTCAACTTTTATACATCCTACCCATGTCTACCTCATGATTGGCATTGCGCTTGACTCCCACCCTTTGCCTTGTAGGTTTGTTAATAAAAGGCAAGTAGAAGGATTAGCTGCTTCATCAAAAGTTTGTCTTTATTTGTCTTTGTAATGGTTCTATATTACATAGTACTATAGTATGTACTACTAGATAGGTAGGGGTTCTAATCTCAAAAAAGGCAACTTTATGAGTGTGTGGTTTTTATGTGTGTGTGTGTGTGTGTGTGTGTGTGTGTGTGTGTGTGTGTGTGTGTGTGTGTGTGTGTGTGTAAATATACCCCATTGCAGCAATACATCTGTCTCGCATATCTGTGTGCATTGGTTATACGTTTCCAGGCCCTGTCAACCCCCCCACCCCCATCAGGATCCTTTATAGGGGCTGCTGATGATATCCACTTTAACAGCACTGGCAGACACTCTCAGAACCCATAAGCTCTATGGCACATGTGATAAGTATGTAGTGCTATAGTATGCACTACTAGATAGGTAGAGGTTTTAACCCCAAAAAGGGCAACTCTGTGAGTGTGTGAGTGTAAGTAAATATACCCTGTTGCAGCAATGTGTCTGTCTCACCTATCTATCTACGTGCAATGGTTATACATTTTCAGGCCCTGTCAGACCCCACCCCCCATTGACCTGGCCTACTTTACAGGGCCTGCTGATGTCATCCACCCTAACAGCACTGGCAGACACTCTCATAGCACATAACCTCTGTGTCGCTTGTAATAGGTACATAGTACTGTAGTATATACTACTAGATGGGTAGGGGTTCTAATCCCAAAAAGGGCAACTTTGTGTGTGTGTGTGTGTGTGTGTGTGTGTGTGTGTGTGTGTGTGTAAATATATCCCTTTGCAGCTATGTGTCTCTCTTGCCTATGTGTGTGCAATCGTTACACATTTTCAGGCCCTGTGAGTAGCTGCTGACCCTAAATATCCCACATCTACCTAGGCATAAATGCTATCTACCACCACCTACATTTGTATATATTGAACACCCAGGTGACACGTAGCAAGGGTAGGATGCAGTGTCATGAGGTTGGCATGCAGGATTATGCTGTCTGCCCCCATTGCCCCTGACACACTGTTCTACACATACTCACCTAGGTAACCATGCCCATATACAGCTATACCTTACTGATGTCGTATTTCTGCTTTGCAACCATGCCATCCTGAGACGCTTTACTACCACCAAGTCTCCACAGCACAGCCAGTTTGACCCCTTCAACAGAAACATACAAAGTTCTGAGAGATGCCTGTCAGTCTGTAACACCACCACCAATCTACTGTACTCATGACACACCCCAGCATACAGCACCTGTCATGGCATAACGCAACCACATTACAACATGTCATGTAATGTACTATTGTCACCCTGTGCATCAGACACATATTTGCATATCTCTGCATTGATGGTATGGATTGCAGGGATGTGGCAAAGGTATCATCACATGCACAGGGTATGGTGTGGGGATGACCGAGGCCTAGGTTGTGCCAAACAGTTGACACCGTGTGTAGGAGTCAGGAAGGGGTGCTATTCAGCTGGGCCATGGAGAGGTGCTGTGTGCATCTGTTGGTGACCTGCATGTGACAGTGATGCATGAGTGTGTGCATACACAGTCAAACCATGTGCTAGCCCTACATGTGGGTATGTTGGACAGCTGTGGACCATATATGGCAGAATGGACAGGTCACCATCTCTGGCCATGAAGACAGGAACTGTCTCTGTCAGGAGTGGCATTGGCACCACCATTCCCAGAGTGAGATGCAGTACTATTTGCTGATGGTGACTGGTGTCTGCTGAGCCCGTGTCCCTCACAGGACCACTCAGGACCATGTGCTCATGGCCTGCTATGTCGTGGTATGGACAGCACCCTCCCTTCTGTAATGCTGGAGGTACTGCCACTATGAAATTTTGAGTGTGCATGGCTACTGGACTCTCAGTGGATGTTGTTTCTGACCTACGGCCAGGTGTCTTATGCCCTACTACCACAACATGTTCTAGCACAGACAATGAGAGGCCAAGGACTGACAATGATTCACCCCACCATCTATCCACTACATCAGTACAATGTCTGAACTATTCCAGTGAAATATTCACAGACTGAGAGTAGGTGAACGACAGCACATCATGTGATATGCCACCTATGTCCACTGTTACTTACTGTCACTATGTCTAACACACAATCCAGTAGCATTCATACAGGAGCTGACCATTGTAGGAGGGAGTGAGAGGGCCACAGCTGTGATCTAAGTCACAGTAGGCAGACTTGAAAGGCATGGCTATAACTCTTGGACAGCAGACTATCAGCAGCATATCATTCCCAGAGATGTACTACAGGCCTACATTTGTAATCCCTATTCCCCATAACTGTATCCTCCAATCTGCTTCCCATTATATGGGGACTCATATTACATACCTGGTAGAGTGCTGTAATCCTTTTGTGCAGAAATCCTGAGGAAAAATGCTTCTGAAATTGCAGTCTGTCTTGGTGAAGCAAGTTACAGACCTGTTTATCATAGGCAGCTGCATGCCTTTTGTAAGTAATGCTCAATAACAGCTGATTACCTATGCAACAATCCATGACTCAGACTTGCAAATTGCATCCAGAATAGCTGGGATGCACTTTCATTAGCCAATAACATGGCACAACAGTACAATACCTAAGGCCTTCATGTAGACCTCGGCCCCTTTCCTAGTCTTTGAGATGGACATTATTGAGGTGTGGAGACTAAAGCATCACAGAGGGTAGGTATAAATACTGTCCACTTTTGGGATTTAGGTGATATGTCCATAGTTTTGCATGCTATGTTTGGGCATTGTCAAATGACTTTCTGATTATGTGAAAGTTCAGTGTTAAACAATGTGGGATGAGGTCAGTAAAAGAGAAGACACATGTGAGTGTCATACATTATACACATCAGATTATGCATGCTGCTGCAGGAGATGCTGGTCTATCAGCTGTGTATGTTTGTAGGAGCAGACTGTGACACATGTCCCTGTTCCTTAACCTTTTCCCCTTCACTCCTTTATGTATGGGTGTTGTGTGGATCCCTTGTTCTAGGGGGTTGTGAGTTATGATAGGTCTGTAGCAGGTAGCTAAACATACTGCTGCATATGTTGCAGGCTGCAGCTGCTGCTTTTTGCCAGGACTCATACTGGGGAGTGTGAACACATTGGAGGACAGCAAGCTGTATGTATCAGTGAGGGAGCAGTGTCAGCTCTGTCATTACAGCAAAGCCAGGGTGAGGGTACCCATAACAGTCCAGGTGAGGCATATGTTTTAGCTACATATGTTATGTAACATTGTCAATTGGAGAGTGGTAGGCGACATATGGGTAGCTTATACATATTTGTGCAGTGTGTCCCTACCTACAGGCCATTGATGTGCTAACTTTTGCAGCAGTGAATGCAGTAGCAGCAAACTGTTTTGGTTATAATTGCAGGACTCATTCATTATTTTTTGCATTTACAAGCATGCAATTGAAGTGCAACACATTGGATTCAAACCCAGGACTGTGTATGGCAAAATGTACAGCATGGTAGGAGTTTCACAGACGGAGCTACTTTGTCAACTCTGCAGCAGGTGTATTTTGCAAGATATATGTACACACATACAGTCTGTTACACAGGATTTGCATTAGCATGTGGGTTCTGGTGGGTATGATGTGTGACACTGAACTGTCTGTCATGACTTTCTAAGCTCAGTCTGCATTGACTTGCCAGTACTTTAGAGCACAGAAAAGGTTTTGTGAAAACTGTGTGAAAAGTAGATGGCACAACTGCAGACATTCTGCAAATGTCTTTGCAGTTGATAGCTATACCTGCTATCCCCAGACCTTGCATACATCCATCATTATTTATTTGCCTGTGTACTGGTTTGAAGTTTACATCACAGTCCCAAGTACACTGCCAATTTTCTCATTATATGTTCATGCAGCATGTCATTGACGATCAGGATATGTTTATAGAAAATCATGTTTTACTTTAGAGCTGAGTGGCCTAGTGTGCTAATGCATTATTCTGTAGCTGACAGGGGCCTTGGTTTGAGACTTGACAGCGGGTGGTTATTTTGCAGATGTCCCTAACAGAGTCAGAAGCACAGAAGGTGATTAAGGCACTTTTAAGCAGTTTTAAGTGGGTTTGCGTGAGTTTGCGCCATTCGGTGCACCACTTAGCCCTGCTTAAACTCTTGCTAATTATAAAAGAAGATAAAAAAAGGTGATAGGAAAGTGGTGAAATGGGGGCAAGCAGGGGGAAGAACATACTGAAAGGCAGGTAGGGATGTGCAGGAAGGGTGTAGGAAAGGACCATAGTTCTCCATTTCTTGTCAAGCAACAGCTGTGAAGTTTGTAGAGAATTTGGAATTTGCAACTTCTGAGTGCAACATAACTGTATCGGTTAATTAATGTAATAATTAAGTGTGACCAGTGGTCACAGGAGCAAAACTGAACTATGTATAGAGCTATAATTTTTTTTGTGGGACAGGTGCCTGTTTTTTTTTTTTTTTATAAAGTGAGAGTGGAATGTTGGGAAAGGGGAAGGGATATAGGTACATGTGGGGAAGTAAGTTGAGTAGGAAAGGCTGCATTTGCAGACAGACAAGACAAACAAGACAGCATACAAGGGTGGTGTGTGACACATGAATGGGGTTAAGAACTTGGACTGGCAGGGTCTTGTGGAATCAGAGAACCATGTGCCCCCAGGCAGCAGCAGAGCTCCTTCACTTCTTCAAAGGTGGCTGTGCTGGAGGCTGGGCTCCGGGGCCAACTTGCCCCTCTAGGTTGGCCAGTCTGCCCTCATTCCAGCAAAGTTGATTCTCATAGCCATGATGCATGATTCTGCACACCATCACTGGTGGCTGTCCTAGGTGACAGCCTCCCTCCACCCCTGCTCGCAGGGGGGGATAGGCCCCATCCCCTGAGGTGGTCCAGAGCCAGCAGAGGGGACGCCACTGTCGTAGGTCCCAGGCAGGCTTGGACCATTTGCCATGGTTGGCTAAGGTAGAGTAGGCAGATCACTGGGAACCTCCCTACCTAGTCGAGCTATGGTGTTGAGGTATTTCAAAGTATATAGATTAGTAATGAACATAACATTTAGTTAGTTATAATAGCATGCCAGAACATTGCATATAACCCAGTAACATAACATTCATAGTATATGGAACAAAACAATTATTGAGATAACAGTAAGTATAGTAACAGCATGCCAGTAACAGATATGGAATAAGGTCAACAACATAGGTAATTCAACAAGGTATGTTAGTATGCAACCATTGTAATACATAACCATAATAAAACACAAGGCCCAGCATAACATTTTGAAAAGAACATATGTTAATAGTAAACCATAACTGATGTATAACAGAAATAAATTATGATGCAGATAAGGGGTGAGGGGAGAGAGAAATACAGTCCATTAATACCAGTATTAGCTATATTGTTTACAACAGTACTCTTATATGCTCTACAGGTCTGCCCTCACTTTATGTATACATGTGCCCTATAGCTTCTGTAGCATGTACATACCTCCCAATCTAGCTACATGGGACAGTATGGGCCAAGCTTTAACACCTACAGGTGCACAACTACAGAGGGCAGTTACATGTCAGGGGGGACATAGATTACTGCCAAAGTGTACTGTGGACTGATGTAGTGTGACTGTGCTATTGACATAAATCATGTCCATGATAGATCTGTGACAGAGGGATTAGGCAACAGTGATCAAAGTCCATGACAGCATGACACTTGAGAGACATGTATTGTGTAGAGTAAAGAGAGTTTTCAACTATCATGCTGTCTTTGAAAGGCATGGGGTTACGGTCTATATTACGTGATCAAATGGTCAAATATTCAAACACGTAATAGTTGACCTGTAATAATCGAACCGCCACAATGTCGAATGGAAAAAAAAGAAAATCCCACCCAAACAGACCATTTAAACACTCCACGCAGGGGGGCAAGCTCCCCTGCACCCCCCACACTTCACGCTACTTAAATATACCAACTCCGAGATCACTACAGTGCAGACAATGGAAAACTTCCATTTCAGCACTGTACAGAGATCTCCATTGAACAGTTCGACATTGTGGCAGTTCAATTATTATGGCTCCAATTATTACGTGTTTGAATATTTGACCATTTGATCACGTAATATAGACCCATGGGGTTAGACTATCAGCAGACATTCACAGACACACCAGGCATACACCCATACCAAGATTATACATTTTATTTATCGTATTAAGTTTTATCAGTATTGTACTTGTTGCCTTTATTTTCTGCGGTCTTACATTGCTGAGCAATGCTGTTAACACTCTGTTACATCTGAACACACAAATTATTATCACATTCTAAGGGCTACTGCAGCCATTTATTTACCTGTAATCCCTGTGGGGAGAACATCTGTTAACAATACATAAGTGATTCAATAATATTTAGTAGTACTTGTCACTGAATTCGAACTCTGGTCTGTGTGTAACAAAATGTACATCAGACCTAGAATTTAACAAACTCAGCTACTGAGCCACTGCAGCATATTGATTGATTGATATTTGCCTAGACTTCACCTGCTCACAACATATGACCTGGTAATAGAAGTAGATTGTTATAGAAGACGGCTGTAGCAGTTGAACATACTCACATGAGATTCATGCATGACAGAGATGGTAGGTGAACTGTACATTAATACATAGAATGCAGGTGTACACAATATACCCCTGGTGGGTGGAAATATCTGGGATGTGTAGAAATCATATCGGAGTGTTGGGTTGGCTACCTGACCCATATACAGTTGTAGATGGTATAATTGCAGTCTACAGCTATTATAGTTTCATACTTGCCTGCATCAGCTTACCTCAGAGCAGCAATGCATATAACTGAAATGCAATGGTTAACATAAGACAATCCTGATATACACAATATTCCTTTGGTGTTCCTATTATTGCTTCAGATCTTAGTGCAGAACAAATATCATAATGCATTATATCTTGTAGTACAGCTCCAAATCTGCACTTTAGTAGAACAGTCTTTATTAACTCATCTTCAGTCAATTAGTGGTATTCTTTGTGTTTTTAGTTCACAGCAGATGTGTAATACTCGATTTGATGAACAACAGCCCAAAATACACACATATTGCAAAACACAGCTTTATTAGGGGTAACTTCATGCAGTGATTGGTATATTTTTCCAGTATTTATTGCAGAACAGTTCATATAATGCAGGTGTTGAAACACAACTGTAATTCCACAATGAATGCAGTAGACATTTTATTTCCTTATTCTCAGGTTTCATGCTTTCATCTTTATTGAACTATACCTGGCATTACTCACTTATTGCAGTCCAGCTCTATGACTACATTCATTGCAGTACAATCAAAACTGTATATACCTAATGGCAGTTAATACACTACTCCTTCTTGCTTATATGACTACAGATTGCAAGATACATCTGCACTCTCCACACTCATGGCACAACTTGGCCAGGCACCCTGCATGGGCTTCTAGGTTGAGAGCTCTCTCCTCTGCAGCTGTAGGGAGATAAGCCCACCATTATGCATATCTGTCTATCACACATTCAGATTTAGGTAGTGATAAAACAACACAGAAAGTACTTACAAACTTGTGAGGCATTCCCATCTGTAGCATCCTGGACCCTGGTGTCCAGAATCCCCGCTTCAATCACTTCAGATCATCAAAATTATGACAGACCTCCTCACCTGTGGGAAGAATACCTGTAGTACTGGTGAGATCACATGCCAGCCGTTCCTAGGCTTCTGACTTTTTCTCGGATACCTGGTGCTGGCCCTGCAGCAGCCAGACATCACAGTATTTTACAGGGAGTCCAACCATGACCCTGGTCTCCAGAATGCCCCACCTTTGAGCCCGAAAGTGTGCACCCTGTTCATCACCTGCCATAGCTCCTGCCAAGTTCAAACTCCGACTGGTTCTGCTGTATTCCCACCTGTTGTAATTAAATAATCCTGTTTTCCCACCTTTTACCACCATTGAGCAATTTTTAAATATAAGGTGCAGCAATCAGCATCACACAAACCCAATGAGTTCAGCTGAGCCGTCCTTAGACTGGCAATGCTTAGTATTGTGAAAACCAGCTTAGATGAGCTGATCAACGCTTAAACTGGCATTGCTTAGCAGTTTTTCACACCACTTAGCAAAGTACAAACCAGCTAAGCACAGCTAAAACATTTCTTGTATAAGAAGTGCTTGACAAGGCTTAACTGTGCTTAGTGGAGCATAGCTGAGTGCAGCAAAGCAGGATTTAAAAATACATCTCATACTGTGTATTTGCCACATAAATGCTTAATAACATGTCTGTGCATACATTCAATATTCAGTCAAAAGTTTAAACATACTTCTCTTGCTGTGTATTTGCAACATAAAATGATTAATAACCCGTCTGTGTATTAATACAACATTCAATCAAGGTTTAATAGTACTTCTCATAAAAGTGTATTTGCAAATTAAATTTAATAACATGCCTGTGTAATCATACAAAATGTAATCTTGATTTAACATAATTGTCATAATGTGTATTTACAAAATAACCTGTCTCTTATTCGAACGGCAGATAAGGCTGTCACTCTAACCATTTATCTACATGGCCATTTGGAATGCTGCTATACTTTTACATATATCACTCCACTACTTTTAAGCACCACTGAGCACAGCGGCATGCCACGCAAACCTGCTCAGCTATACTTAAACTTGACAGTTGCATTCATAATTAAATGTAGCCAGTTTCTATTTTTAAATGTCTGGCACATGTCTATTGCTGTGCACTTCTCCACACCACGCAAACACAAAATAAATAAATAAATAAATACATAAATAAATAAAAAATAAATAAATATACTTTTTATTACATATGCATACATTGATATCTGGCACTTTGACTGTGCAGCGGGTGTATCACTCATATCCGGACACAGTGACACACTCTCTACACTGATTCAATAACTGTGTTACACAGCTCTCCCTCAGTAACATGCCTTCATTAATATGCATGGCATGCTACCATTGGGGTTCCACATAGATGGCCACAGTACATTCTGTGTAGGCTTTACACTATGCCTACACTGATTTTATTAAATCCCCAGGTAAGTCATGCCAGTGTATTTTTTATTTCTTATAATTCTCTCCATAGTGGCACACCTTGCATTCTACCATTCCCTCACCTCCTCAACATTAACCATTCACAAAAGTACAGCACCCATCATAAAATAAAGTCCATATCTGTATATCATCATTTCAGCATCTACATATAATACCTCCATAACTGTACAAATTATTCATAAAATACCCAAACTCAAGGTAGTATCCAATATCTCCCTTAGATTTCATAAACAAACTCATTATGTCCTACACACCCTTCTTAACATAGTTTCCAAATCATGAAAAGTGGTGATATACATCCTAATCCTGGCCCTAGAAATATTCTCTCCCAAATAGTAACCCCCCCCCAGCAGACCTACTACATATTAACCTAAATCTCAGAAGTACTGTTAACAAGGTTAATGATCTACATGCCACTCTGATACAATACTCACAAGACATTGCCATTCTGACCGAAACTTGGCTTAAACCCCGTATAAGTGATAATGAGATTATTCCCACAAGCTACAATATTCTTAGGGCTGACAGAAAAGGGAAGAGAGGTGGAGGAGTAGCTTTAATGTACAAAAATAATCTCATACTTCAATTAATTGAGAAATCTCCACCAACATCTGACAATGCAGAAATACTTAAATCTAAACTTCAGATTAACCCAAACAAACACGTCATAGTTATAGCCATCTATATCCCACCTGGTAATAATCTTTCCACCTTAGAGCATTTTCTTAGTTGGATATCTAATATATTCACCCAAGAAACCATAATTATGGGAGATGTTAATATAGATGGTACTCATGTAACTCCATTACTCCTTTTTATCATATAAACCTTTATGGTTTTACACAAATAATCCAAATCCCAACCAGGATAAACAAAAAACGAACAAACACGCTATCCTAGACTGGATAGTCACTAATAGACCCTCCATCTCCCTACACTCTGGTTGCCTTCCTTCCAGCCTTAGTGACCATATACCAACCTACCTTCTTAGAAAACATACAAATTTACTCAAACACCCCAATCATCTTCTAATCTGTAACATGAAAAACTTCATTCACCAAACATTTATATCATACTAAAAGAATGTAAATGGACTCTCCTTAAGTACCTGCCTCTAGATTCAGCTGTAGATTTCTTTAACATAACCTTCCTTAAAATCCGTGATAAGGTGGCACCAGCCAGGTTTATTCGTATCAAAGCTAACTTCACTCCATGGCTTACTAAGGAAACTAAAACTCTCCTAAAACAAAGGGACAAAGAATGGCAACTTTGGTATACTAATAAATCCTACTCAAATCACCTAGAATTTCAAAAAATTAGAAATAAAGCTAAATCCCACATAAAACAACACAAAATAAATTTTTATACAAATTTACAACAGAAACATCATAAAGACCCTAAGAAATTTAGGGCAGTACTTAAAAAGGTACTTAAACCAGGACAATCAGCAACCCAGTCCCCAACCTCCTCTAATAATCATATTAGCACTGCAGAACAGTTTAATATATATTTCATTGAAAGCATTCTTAAATTCACAAAAAAAGAACAAAAAAACAATTCCCCCAGTCAATGATATCCATAGTTAAAAATAATAACAATAATGCCTTCTCCTTCCATCCCATCCATGTTTCTAATGTCCAAAGACTAGTAAAAAACTAAAGCTCACTACATTAGCAGTTGATAAGCTCCCAGCCTCCTTCCTCAAAATAGCAGATGATGCAATTGCATACCCTGTTACCATTCTCATCAGTCACTATATCTCTGAACAATATGTACCAAACATCTGGAAAATATATATAATCCCTTTACATAAAGGTGGAACCTCTACTGAACTTTCTAATTACAGACCCATAGCCATTTTGTCTCCGTTGGCAAAGATTCTTGAAAAATGTATTCACTTTCAACTTCTAAATTATCTTTCTTCTAATAACATATTTGCCATATCCTGATATGGATTTAGACCCAATCATAACACCACTACAGCTCTCCTGAACTTTACCAATACCATTAATCAACACAGGAATATAGGAAACATAGTCGCTGCAATATTCCTTGACATGTCGAAAGCCTTTAATACTATATCACATCCTAAATTATTGTCCACTCTCACCAACCTGAACACTAGTTCTTCTGCCATTAACTGGTTCCATAGTTATCTAACAGGACATCAACAAGCAATGAAATGGTTGCAAGATCTCTCCCCCCACCCTCCTTGTCACACTGGGTATCCCACAAGGATCTATACTCGGTCCCTTTTTATTCAGTATGTTTGTCAAGAACCTCAGGACTTCTGTGTCTTCAGCTACCCTATTCCAATATGCCGATGATTCAATACTTATATGTGCTGAACCCAACATACTACAGCTCCAAAATATAACACAAAGATCCTTTTCTGCCATTGAAACCTGGCTGCCTGATGCTCAACTCATCTTAAATCCTACTAAGACCAAACTGATGATCTTCCAACATTCTTGATCCTCTGACCCTACTTCCTCTTTTATTATTACAGCTTCAGATAATACAACAAATACCCCAGATGTGCAATCCAAATGATTAGGTGTAGCAACTGAAGATAACTTGAGATTTGTCCTACATGTAGCATATACTATCAAAGAGATTCACAAAAAGCTTGGAATGCTATATAGAAACAAACATTTCCTTACCAATAGTACTAGAATATCTGTTGCAAGAACTCATCTTCTTTCTTCCCTTCTTTATGCTTCCCCCATTCTCACAAACCTCAGGAATACTGACCTTGAAAAGCTTGAATCATGCTATAACAAAATAGCAATGTTTATAACTAACTCTATATATAGGTCTCACCATTGTCTCTCACTAAAAGACCTTTCCTGGTTAGAATTACCCAACTTACTTATAATCAACTGATAATGGCCCCCAAAATACTTCACCATTCGCTTAAGATACCATCCATTCAAAACACAATAACACCCTATGCAAACAATAGATCACTTCACTCTACCAACCAAACCTTACTAACAGTTACTAAAACAAAAACAAAAAAAATACTGCTGGAGATTCACTTTATTCCAGCCATGTAGCAATAATGTGAAATATGCTACCAGAATCAATCAGATCAATACCAAACAAATCCAGCTTTAAAATACTACTCAAAAATTACTTTAATAATACATGGCTCTGCGCATGTACATGTCCAGGTTAACAACTTCTCTCGACACTCTTTATTTTCAGATTTGTTGTTGCTCTTATTACTCCTGAAGAAATACTCAATTTTTATATGAATATAGTACTTCTAATCAACGGTTGAATATTTATTTAATAACAAAAGTTACCCGTCTAATATTTGTATACTGTTAACTTTTTAACTCTCTTGAATTTCTACTTCTTACTTTCTGTATTTTGCTGTCCTGTTTCTTCTTCTAACATTCTCTCATAAGTGTTACCATTGCATAAGGCTATTCTCTATAATGTAACCATTGTATAAACTTGTTTTTGAAATGTAACTGAACTACAAACAGGGTATCTGTATGATGTGTTTATCTAATACTTTACCCATTGAACATACCTTTTCTTTTTCTTTTATTGTAACTTCATATTTACCTGTTCTTTTATAGATAGCAATGCTTTATACTGTAATTTTTTTTACATTATATTACTTATTGTCTGTGGAGATTTTCTCCCCGGGCCTCCACTGAAAATGAGTATTTGCCCAGTCAGACTTTCCCAGTATACAAATATAATAAATAAATAAATCATGCCACATCAAATGCCACATTTACATCAAATGTAATAAATAAATAAATAAATAAGCCAAACATTTTATTTTCACAGTGACAACTTCCATTCTAGCAGAGATGCAGTAAGCTGGGTTTGTGCAATGGCACAAAATACACTGAACCGACTGATATCACCAACATCTTGGCAGACAGGTTCAGTGCAAACTTCACCCCCCTCTCACCCCCAAAAGGGCCCATAACCATATCAGAAGAATGTAGAGTCCCTGAAATCAGAGACACTCAGGTTAAAACAGCTTTCTCCAGAGCCAAAAACACAGCATCAGTGGGACCGGACAGTGTCCCAGGCTGCATCCCACACAAGCTCAAAGATGAACTAACCCCTCACCTAAACACACTGTTCAAACTCAGCCTCTCCACAGGCTATGTACCCATAGAGTGGCACACAGCAATGGTTATTCCACTCCACAAAGATGGAGCCACAACAGTCCCTGTGAACTATTGCCCTATAAGCCTGACTAGTTTGGTCTGCAAGGCTATAGAGAGCATCATCATGGAACTCATTAACAGAGACATTGGGAACCTCCAAACAATGGACCCTACCCAGTTCAGCTTTGTTAAGGGCAGACAGTTATCAAGGCTATAGACGAGGGAAAGGTGGTACACACAGCCTACCTAGACCACGCTAAGGCTTTCAACACCATCCCCCATTCTGGTATTATAGACAAGCTCACTAGCCTGAACATAAACTCCTACATCACAAGATGGGTTGCTAACTGGCTCAAGGACAGAATCCACATGTGAGTTGCGGGAGCTAGGTCTGACTCTAAACCAGTTACAAGTGGCGTTCCCCAGGGCTCAGCCCTAGGACCCCTCCTGTTCGACATATACTTCTCAAAGGTACAGGCAAGCACAGGAGGACTATGGCTGACCACGTTCGCAGATGACTGCAAACTAGGGGCTATAACTGACTTTCCGGCTGACACAGACATCCTCCAAAAGGGTCTCACTGAGACAGATACCTGGTTTCAAAATCATGGCCTCAAGCTAAATGCCAAAAAGTGCATAGTCATCCCTTTGGAAAAAACAAAGTACCCACAAACTACCACATAGGTGGTAGTCCCCTAAATATAGAAGACATAATAAGGGATCTGGGGACCCAAGTAGATAGTAATCTCACCTTTGATAATCACATTGCCAAAGTGGTTAGAAAATCCTTCTACATGGCCCACCTGATCACAAAAGGGTTCACATCCAGATCAAAAGAAGTCATTGTGCTCCTCTACTCATGACTCATTAGACACATCATAGAGTACAATGCCCCATTTGGGATGTACCTTACAAGACATCTGCAACAACTGGATATACCTTACAAGACACCTGCAACAGCTGGAAAGACCACAGAAGTACCTCACCAAGAGGATCACTGGCCTCAAAAAGATGCCCTATGCAGCTCGACTGAGGAAACTCCAGCTGTACTCAGTTGCATACTGCCTACACAGAGGTGATCTCTGCCTGACATACAAGGCCATGTCCAACCCAGAATTGATGGACATGCTCCACCTAAAGAAAACCTTATCCCCTTGAGCCACACGCTGTAGGTATCTAAACCTCAGCACAACAATAAATAGGACATGCTGGAGGGATAGATTCCTGTCCCAGAGACATCCCATGCTTTGGAACAAGATCGCAATCTACATTAGGCAGAGCTCCTTGCTAACACTCTTCAAAAGAAACCTTGATGAGTGGATGGGAAACAGAAAGTTTACCTCAGGGATCACTTCAGTGGCTCTGCTGGACGGAGGCACAGGGAACTAAACTAAGGGGGTGGCGAAAGCCAACACATTCTGGCTAGGCTTATAAATGCCTTTGGGCAGATATCCTAGTATCTACCTATGAACCTAAATACATTTATACTGAATTTTAGTTTTTAGTAACTTTTGTACATATTTTATATGTATGACAGAGGAACTTTACTGCCAAACATTTTATTTTCACAGTGGCAACTTCCATTCTAACAGAGATGCAGTAAGCTGGGTTTGTGCAAGCTCCCAATATAATACCTGCATTATTTACTAACCTCCCACTTAACTACTGCCTTGATATACCTCCTATTGGGGTTGGGTGCTGGTGGATGTTTTGTTAGTTAGATTTCCTGTCTTCAGACCTTCTTTGAGCTGCAAAAGACCTGGAGTTTCTGACTACATGACCAACAGGGAATAAATGGAGAAGTACATATGTAATGGTTTGTAGATGGTGCTTTTCTCACTGGGCCTCTGCTGACAACAGGTTCTTTTGACCCAGATGGACTTTTCTGGTAAACAAATGTAAAATAAATTAATAAAGATAGCCACTCTACAGCGCATCTGGACTCTGTCAGGAAAAAGCAAGATTACTTACTAGTAAAACCAATAGAACTGACCCAGGAAGCCAACACACCTCATAAACAAAAACACTTGCAGTTGTGGTTAAATCCAAGGCATGCACTACGACCATAAAAACAAGAATACTTTATTGAAAGTTAATCGCTTTCATCCCTATTACATATGAGACGTCTTCAGAACAAAAAAATCTAAACAGCCCAATGCTTATAAACACAATTGGTTAGTCACATGACCCACTATTAACCATTCGTTCCCTGTCATCTTTTGTGATATAATCTAAAAAAAAATATCCATATGAAATGCTGCTTTATTATAAAACAATTTAATTCTGAGTTAAATAAAATAAAATGCATGTTCTAAATAAATCTTTTTTTTAAAAAAAGCTTTTTTTAAAAAAAAAAACCTTTGAATCTCAAAATGATAAGAAGTAATAAAAATATATAGCTGGAAACAGTAAAGTAATTCATATACATTTGTCCACTTATGTGAACTCTAACACAAAAATATATATTCTCTGTCCATATTTTAAATGTAATGTAATTTAAATGGGAGTTCATATATCGCATGCCCTCTTTTTCAAAACAGGCATAAGGTTCTCTGATTCATTTAACCCTGGCAGCGTAGTTGCATTTAAACTAAGCTGCCAGTTTACCTCCCTACTCACTTATTATATAAATGATTTTGAATGATATGGCCTACCTGTACTTAAAACATAGACATTATCAGCCAGGCCCTTGATGAGTGCAGTGAAAAAGTGGCAGACAAAAATAAAGCACTAATTGCTATGGATTATGAGCTTTCTGAACTGTGGGATAAAGATAGGCCTTAGAAAACAGGCAGAGGAGGTATAAACTTTAATAACTGGTTTTCCTGAAGGACTGGAAACAGTGAGCTAATGACCTTTTGAAAGTCAACTTGTGAGGGCATTGAACCTGCAGCTCTCTTAGCCCATAACCACCGAGGGTATGCATTCTTCTCTGAGGTCCCCATGAGCTAACGGCTCTTCTCTGTGACAAATTCCTTTTAAGTTTTTGAGTCTGGCAGATGAGGATTATGGTTCCCACAAAGATAATGAATGTAAACCCTTCTTATTGCAGACTCACCAGTTTCACATTTCCCAGGACTACAGCCCACTACTATAAAGTGTCTTGCCTTTGCCTCAGTCCACTCGCTGTGATCACAAATTTTAAGTACAAAGCAAGTCTGCAGAGTAAGTTCAAGGAAATAAAATGTGTCTTCTCCTCCCATCTCTGGGCTGCAGCTTCTAAACATGAAACTGCTGTGTACCTCTGTAATCAATGAGATGGGTTAACTAAAAGATGCATTTAAGTCAGTGCAGTCAAGCCATGGTGCCTTATAGGCAAAGGGCAGCTATAGACATTTAAGATTTTGTAGCTATCTCCTCATGGCAGTCAGAGTGAGTTTCTTCTCAGCGGTCGAGTATTCAACACGAGAATGACAGTTCACCCAGTATTGTGGAAAGGTCCAGGGAATGGTATATAATGATGATTGTCCTCAAGCATCTGCCTTTAATCAACAGCTTTGCTCCACTGCAACAGTTAAATGAGTATAACAGCATGGATCTGCAACAGGATACTGATAAAGCACAGTCAGTCATGATTACAACAGAGCGGAATGACCTGGGCCCTGCTGAACCCTCAGAAAGGAATTGAGAGGTACACAGACACACCCAAAGGGAAACGATAGCTAAGGTTTAAAGAAAATGAGTGAAATGACTTTAGCAGCATGTTAGTTTTCCTCTGTCTAGTATTACCCTGGAGTGGATAGGTGTGTTATGTTCTCTTCTCCTCATTGTTAAATGTATTGTGAGGATCCCATGGGGAGTTATACTTTAAGCAAAAAGTGAATTTGGTGTCAGCACTCCCGCATTGATTGTTACTGACTCAGTATAATCCAGTGGGTGCTATTATTTCCTGCTCTTAGACTGTTAAATTTGTTAACATGATTACATGAGTTTCATGAAATTTTAGGGGCAGCCCCCTGTCAAACAAGTTTAGAACTGATGTTATTTGTTTTTAGGAGTGCAATCTCTCCAAAAGGCATGACAGTTTACCTATGACTCTGGAGATCGGGGAGAGATCACACATCATAAGCCACAAAGCCAGAGCAGCTATGGGTTCAATGGTGAAACATACAAATGAGTGGTAGTGCTGGAATTTCTTAAGGTTGGGAAGATAAGTGAGTCAGGCTAGTGTAAGCTACATAGTAAGGCACAATTGCCATAGGAGCTGTGTATGGGAATAATGTGGACTTCCTATCCCATTTTTTGCTGCCTTCTTTGCTTTTCCTGGGGAACTTATAACATCTAGTGGTTACCTTAGTTGTTGGGAACTATAACATATTCTCTGACTTTGCTTGAAACCGGTGTTTTCTTTACTCTGATGATCATGTTAAATCCTGTTAAGTATTGAATGGGATCATGCAAGAATGAAAGCTTGTATATGCCTCGTGAGACCTGCACCCAGCAGATTGCCATTGTGTCTTTATATGTGCAATAACTAGGTTAACAAGGTGACAGGATAAATGGAAAGTCTCAAAAAAGACCTTTCCAGAACTGCAAGGCTCTAATATTTTCACTGCTTCCTGCTGAAATCACCGGAGCTGGCTCCCTGTGATGCACCTTTGCCTGCCTAACCCTAGCAGTTGGACTCTTTGATCCTCAAGGATAAAGAAACAGTTGGATACATATAAAAGTGGCTTGAACACTCTCTATTTGCTAACCCTTTAGCTTAGTTGCACATCTCTGTGTAGTGTATGTCATATAAAGTGGAGTTACAAACCTTGCATAGGATGGTCAAAGCTGTTTTGTTTAAGAAGTGGGAAGTGGAGGAACATTGACTGGAAGTATATCAGGCTGAAAATTACTCACAGTGTAAAGCTTCCAGTTTCTATAACAAGGCATTACTAAATGGGTACAGTTGGATTCATACTCAGTTCAGCATGTTGGTGAAATCCCTTACTGAACTGCACTTGGAGCATATGGCCACTCGCTTATGGGCTTTGGGTAATAAACTAGAGAAAATTCTAGATCTTAAAGCTAAGCAAAGGAAAGTGCATCTATCTATAGAGATGATTAGGGTTATGAGGTCATCTTCTCTTGTTATCCAACCCTTTTAGTATTAACTCTGCCTTTCAAGATTATTATGGTTCCTTGTACATGAATAAGACATTGGTTGCTAAATAATAGGTAGGCAAAGTCAAGACCTTCTTGAGTAAGTTTAACCTTTCAACAGTGTCACATTGACAGCAGAGGACTCTGGTGAAGCTGATCATTACTGAAGAGGTTTCTAACACTGTGATGGTCTCCTTTTCTATAATAGCACCAGGACCAGATGGCTAAAAATGGCTGATCTTCTCAAGCAGTTCCTGCAATGCCTTTGCTAAGCTTTTATCTGAGTGAGTAATAGAAATCAATCTTCCTTTGAATCTGTAATCACAGTATTCCCTAATCCAACCAAGGATACCATGAGGATTCAAAACCATTGCCCCATGGCTATAGAGGGATAAAGCCCTTACTATGACCTAGCTAACTTTGGTTTGATTGCTGGCTTGGGTGACTGAGGGACCAGCAGGGAGGGATGGACATGCCTATCCTGGGGAAGTGTACTCATTGATAATGCTTCCTAATGGGAGATGTGATCCAAAGATAGGAGATTCCCTCGGATGTAACCAGCAAGCATGAGGGCTGGAATTGCAAAGTGGGTAGGGCATGTAACACAAAGAAAAACCCAGCATAACAAAGCAGAGATGTCCGAGCCCCTGGATGCTCTTAAGATCCACAGCTGGTCCCAGCAACACTGCAGTAAGTCTGTCCCTACAATGCCTTTGCTAAGCCTTTACCTGAGTGAGTAATAGAAATCAATCTTCCTTTGAATCTTTAATCACAGTATTCCCTAATCCAACCAAGGATACCATGAGGATTCAAAACCATTGCCCCATGGCTATAGAGGGATAAAGCCCTTACTATGACCTAGCCAACTTGGTTTCGATTGTTGGCTTGGGTGACTGAGGGACCAGCAGGAAGGGATGGACATTCCTATCCTGGGGAAATGTACTCATTGATGATGCTTCCTAATGGGAGATGTGATCCAAAGAGAGGAGATTCTCTCGGATGTAACCAGCAAGCATGAGGGCTGGAATGGCAAAGTGGGCAGGGCATGTAACACAAAGAAAATCCCAGCATAACAAAGCAGAGATGTCCAAGCCCCGGATGCTCTTAAGATCCACAGCTGGTCCCAGCAACACTGTAGTTATTCCGTGGCATAAAATGATGGCTGGTAGAAATGGCTGGACCTGGGGAACTGTGATACAGGCTAAGAACTGGAACCCAGGCTAATAATGATGATGACAGAGGGAAAGAAAAACAAAAACAAAACATTGACCCAGCTCCTTAATTAGCATTGACATAAAATTTATGAACCCATTGTAGTGGACAGGTTTAATTCAGTCTAGCAGGATCTAATACAACACACCCAGTCTGTTTTTATCATAAGCAGGTCAAGTGCAGCTGACCTACAAACAACTGGTACATGCATTCATGGCCTCTGCAGCATTCCAGAGCTCCTGACAGCTACTTTACTGATTTTGAAAAATCCATCAATGCAGTATATTGGGGCTCTGATAAAGGGTTTTAGACCATGTGGGTTTCCATCTGGAGTTTCTGAGTGCAGTTCAAACATTGTATGCCTTTACAGTTGCTAGAGTCTTAACAAACTTTAACTTGTTCAAGCCCTTTAGACTGCCTAAGTGTCTCAAGAGGAATCTCTGTTTGGGTAATGCACATCTCTATGTAACTCAGGCTCTGTTTTTTTTTTTTTTTTTTGCAGATGATTTCAAAATACTTACCCTGGAGTCTGTGCACTGTGTTTTCAAATGTTCAGCCTTGTTGGAGGAATTTCTGCTGGTGTTGGGACTTTGCCTAAATAAGTGGAAATCTATATAATTTGCAGCAAACCCTACAGCTTGCACTCCCCAGCTAACTGTCCTGGTAATGCTGTTTGACTGGTGCTGTGCACCCTCTAACTATTTGGACTTAATTTGTACAGGGATCTGCAAAAGCAGCTGGCCTGAATTTTGCCCCATTATGGTCATAGGTGGTTATACAGGTTCATGTTAAATAAAACTTGGCTTGCCCCAGCTGGAAGAGATGTGTTTTTTAAAACATTTGTTTCTCCATTTCTGTTTTATCTCTTTCAGAATTTTCAAATAGCACAAACCATGGGTTACTTAAGAAACTTTTCAGCATGCTTAGTCAATTTGCTTGGCTAGTGAGACAAACCAGGGTCACATTGCCAGTTTGACATGTTCCTGTGAGAAAACTGGTTTTAGGAATCCCACACCAGGAGAAGTATTGATCTGCTTTCACTCTGGCACAGCGTTTAGCTTACAAAAAGAAAAGTCCTCCCACATGAACAGCTTTAGAGGGAGAGATATAAGAGGCTGACTTCCCATGGGCCAGCAGGTGGTGTAGCAAGACTATTCCTGCATAAATAAAAGGGTAGTATTAGACCTTAATTTCTTTGATGTATTTTGTGAAGATAGGTGATGGCTGCCAGCCTAGCCAGACAGAATTGTGTAGATAATTCTGTCATTTGTAAATATTAACATAAGCCACAGGCTTGTTCTCTTAAATGAAAAAAAAATGGTGTTAAATGTGGAACTTCAAAAATGTAACAACAGTGTACTTTGCTGTAACAAAGCTGATAAGTCAATTCTTTGATGTCAAAACTTGAAGCCAAGATGTCGACATAAAGGCATTCTGCCTATTGTCTTCAGGACAGAGTTAATGGCTAGAATTTGCATGTATAATTTATTTTATTGCTCTGGTTCCTGACCTGATGGCTGCAAGATCAAAAAGGGCTATTAACCTTTAAGAGTCTGGTAAACTGGGAACCAGAAAGAAATGATGTAATCTGAAATGAATCAGTGGTACTGTATTGGCAATTTAAGGACAGAAAGAATGAGAACATTAGGGCATTTGTCTTGAGAACATCCAACTCACCAATCTGCCTGTGTCTATATGTAAGTGGGATTTTAGAACTGTTTTTTCTCTTAGATATAGTTAGGAAATAGGAAAATTAGACTAGTTTGTTTTTCTGTGATGTCAGAACTTTTCTACTGCATTATTTTAAGTATGTCTCTGTGATCCCTGAGCTCTTGACTAACATGGTGTAGTAAGAAGTATTGTCTTGTGTTTTTATTATTTATTATTAAATATTTTTAAACTTTTCAACTGTGGCTGTTTTGTGCAGAGGTAATTTAAGCTCTATGAGTATATTACATGTATATAGTGATACTGTACAAAGTCACTCCAAATAAGTCTTGAATGGTTGCACTTACCACTTGGATAATAATATTGCACAGTATAATCGGACACCCTTTCATAAAGGCCTTTAAGTAGCTGATAAATATTAGCTGGGTGGTGGCAGTGATTTCTACTGTAGAGTCTGGGTAAAAGAGACACAGCTGGAGAACCTGTGCCAGCCTTCCGCCGGAGTGTCTGTGTGGTTGTATAAACTCTTATCTCAAAGTATGTGTGTTTCAGCTACTTGGGCAGGGACATAAAGCACTGGTTGGACAGACAGGGTGCCGGAGGTTTTAGCTTGCCCACTGGGCAGAGATTTGGACCCTATAGCTGTGCCAGTGGGGAGTCTTATTGGGGACCTGGAGAGAAAGGGAGAAACCAGCTCCAGACTGACTGTGATCTCTGTGTGCTCTTAAGGGAAACTGTACTTTACTGTGTGTGTATTTATTATCCTTTCCATATATGGACACCCCTCACTGGTGTTAGTAGTGAGGACTGAGGCTCCTTGATTGCTGGGCCAGTGCACGGGCATCACACACTTAAAGCTTTTAATGTGTTCCTTCCTCATAAGAAGGTTTGAGGATGGTCACCACCATTTAGATAACCTAAATTAAGACTAGGTGGAGCACCAATGGTGGAAAAGTCTTGAAAATGTAGGTATATTATGTGGTTCAAAGATGTTGTGTTAGATGTTGGGGGTGCAAAGTCAGCTTCATATGATCCTTTCCTAAATAAATGGTGCCTTGAGACTAAGGGTCACTGGAAGTTATTTCAGGTTGCAATATGTATTATATTTGCATTTTGAGTTTTAGATCCAGACTTAAGTTGGAATTATTTGGTCACTCCAACATGTCACATAGCAAACCTTCCTCCATATACAGACTTCTGCTAATGTCCATAACTGATTGAGATAGAAGTTTATACAAAAATAGACTTTCACTGTGGCAGCACACTTAATCAGACACCACTCTCAGGATGAGCCTGAAAAGGTCCATGGAGATCAGTGTTCTACCCTAGAAAAAACACACACAAATAAATGATTAATAAAACTTTAGCTATCCCAGTGTGAAAAAGGAAATGAAAGATGATTGATAGATTCTCTGTCACTTTCAGTAAGTTCAGTTACTGGCTAGTAAGTACACTGTCTTAATGCCAGCAAAGATTAAGCAAAGAGAGCCTGAAATAAAATTAACTAGAAAGGGTGAAGAGAAAACAAAGACTGGGAAGAATCCTGCAGCTTTTCAGCAGAAAGAAGTTCAAGCTCTAGGTTTGGTGCAAGTCATGGCTTCTGGTAATCTAGAGGAAAAAAATAAGTCAAATGTGCTAAGAGCTGATTAAAATAAATGAAACATTAAAATAGTATATTAACTTAAATAAAAGGTTGTGGAAATGGAAGAACCTGTACACAGATATTCAGATAAACTGATAAAACTATAAAGAATCAGAGGTCAAAATGAAGAAAAGGCTGGCTGAGTATGAGACTGCTCAAGAAGTGATGGTGCAAAAAAAATATAGAATTAGAGGACGTAGCAAGCAGAGAAAACCTAAGACTTTCTTCTGTACTTCAGAAACTGGAAGGAATAGATTGCACTAATTTTATGCAGGTACAAATAAGCAACTAGACTGGTATTCCACAGCAGGATTTGTTAATTGAAAGATACATCGTGTGTATGCTCCAAACCTGGCCATGAGAAAGCAACCAGAAACTGTGGGAACAGATTGCATTAATTTTATGAAGGTACAAATAAACAACTTGATTGGTATTCCACAGCAGGATTTTTTAATTGAAAGATACATAGGTTCATAGATTTATACTAGGCTATCTGCCCTAGGGCATTTATAAGCCTAGCCGAAAATGTGTTTGGCTCTCTTCACCCTTATAATTTAACTACTAGAGCCTCTGTCCAGTAGCGCCACTGGAGTGATCCCAGGTGCAAACTTACAGTTTCCCATCCACTCATCAAGATTTCTCTTGAAGAGGGCCAGCGAGGGGCTTTGTCTTACGTGAATTGGGATTTTATTCCAGAGTGTGGGAAGCCTTTGGGATATGAATCTATCCCTCCAGCATGTCCTATTTATTGTGCTGAGGTTTAAGTCCAAGGAGCGTGTGGCTCTAATGGATTTGTTTTTTTTAAGGTGGAGCATGTCCACTAATTCTGGGTTGGACATGACCTTGTACGTCAGGCAGAGGTCGCCTCTGAGCAGGCGGTAAGCAACTGAGTAAAGCTGTAGTTTCTTTAGCCTAGTTGCATAGGGCAACTGTTTGATGCCCATGATCCTTCTGGTAAGGAACTTTTGGGGTCTCTCCAGCTGCTGCAGGTGCCTAGTAAGGTACATCCCAAATGGGGCATTATACTCAATTATGGGTCTGATGAGTGATGAGTATAGGGGCACAATGACCTCTCTAGATCTAGACGAGAACCCTTTAGTTATAAGATGGGTAATGTAGAAGGATTTTCTGACTATTTTGCAATGTGATTGTCAAAGGAGAGGTTACTATCAACCTGGGTCCCCAGATCCCTAATTACTTCTTCTGTACTTAGTGGGTTACTTCCTATGTGGTAATTAGTGGGCACCTTGTTTTTCCCAAAGGGGATGACTATGCATTTTTTGGCTTTGAGTGTGAGGCCAGGGCTTTGACACCAGGCATCTGTCTCCGTAAGACCCTTTTGGAGGATGCTTGTGTCAGCCGTGGAGTCTATTATGGCTCCCAGTTTGCAATCATCGGCGAACTTGGTAAGTCGCAGTCCTTTTGTGCTGGCCTGTACTTCAGAGAAGTATATACCGAACAAGAGGGGCCCCAGGACTGAGCCCTGTGGGACTCCACTTGTAACAGGTTTAGAGTCGGACATGGCATTTCCAACCCTGACCATGTGCGTTCTATCCGTAAGCCAGTTTGCAACCCATCTTGTGACATATGAGTTGATGTTTAAGCTGGTTAGTTTGTTTATGATTCCAGAGTGAGGTATTGTGTTGAAAGCCTTAGCGAGGTCCAGATAGGCAGTGTGGACTGGCTTTCCCTCATCTATGGCTTTGGTGACTGTTTCAAAAAAGTCAACCAGGTTTAGGAGGCAGGATCTGCCCTTAACAAAGCCAAACTGGGTAGGATCCAGTGTCTGGAGGTTCCTGATGTCTATGTTTATGAGATCCATAATGATACACTCCATAGCCTTGCAAATTAGGCTAGTCAGACTTATGGGCCGATAGTTCCCAGGATCCACTGTGGGACCACCCTTGTGGAGAGGGATCACTGCTGCTGTACGCCATTCCTTGGGTACATAACCTGTTTTGAGGCTGAGTTGGAATAATGAATTTAAGTGGGGGTTTAGTTCTTCCTGGAGCTCATGCAGGATGCAGTCTGGTATTCCATCCGGTCCCATAGACACTGTGTTTTTAGCTCTGGAGAGGGCTGCTTTTACCTGTGTGTCTGAGATATCTGGAGGACAACATTCATCCGGGGTAGACACATGCCCTTTTGGGGGGAAAGTTTGCACTGAACCTGTCAGCTAGAATGTTGGCAATGTCAGTCGGTTCCATGTATTTTGTGCCATTTTGTACTAGCTCTGAGCAGATCTGGGTGTTTCCTCCCAGGTTCCTGACGTAACTGAAGAATGTCTTGTGATTATCTTTGGAGTCTTTGGCAATTTTCTTTCGAAGTTTGCCTTTGAGGCTTTTATGGTGGAGGGAAGTTTCTTGCTAATACTGATCAGGGATGCCTTCCCTTTTAGGGTTTTGGCCCTGTCATGTAGTAGTCTCCTCCTTTTGTTGTAAAGCTTGTTTATGGTTGGGGTCCACCAGACTGGTCTCCTATTTTTGGAGGAGTGAGCCTTGGATTATTTGGGATGGCACAATCCATGCATTCCTATAGGTGCATATAGAGTGCATTTGTATAGGTTTCTGCAGTTTGGGTAACATTTTCCAATTTCTCAGGGGCTTTGAAGTTTCCTACTTCTGTCTTGAGGAGAGTGAAGTTTGTTTTTGAGAGGTTTTTCACTGTGGTTTCCTTGGCTGGGGGTGGGGTTGGGATGTGGATGTCTATTGTGATCAGTTTGTGGTCCGATCTCACCAACGAGGGATTTACCTCCGGTGTGGAACCCTTATGTTTGTAATGACTAGGTCTAATGCATTTTCCCCTCTTATAGGAACAGTAACTAGCTGTTCCATGGTGTTTGAGTTGATGAATTCTAGAAACCATTGGGCAAATGAGTTTGGACTCGAGTAGTTTACCCAGTCGATTATTGGGTAGTTGAAGTCCCCCAATATTATGGTGTTTGGTAGGATCTTCATATTCTCTAGTGTTATCAGGAAGGCCACATGTGGGTCCTGGGACAGAGAGGGTGATCTATAGCAGGCTATGGCTTGGAGGGCTGTTTTGCCCACTGTTAGTTGTACATGAATTGTTTCCGATGTTTCATGCAATGCCACTAATCTGGAGATGTGGGTGTCCTTGATGAAGATGGATACACCCCCTCCCTTGGTGCTTTTGTCCGAGTTTTATGGCCGAAAAGTATGATATGAGTTGAATCCTGGTAATTCTGGGGTGCTCTGAGGAGCCTTGAACCAGGTTTCTGTCACTGCACAGATATTGATTTGCTCCATACTGAGGAGTGCCTCGAGTGCGTGCATCTTTAGGGTTAGACTTCTGGCGTTGAGTAGCATTACCTTAAGTTTTTTATTTTTTGTATTGTCTACGGAGGTGAGTTTGTCTTTTGAGACTTGCCTGAAAGAGGCACTATGGGGGTGGCAAGAGCCTTGGCCAGTATTCAAAAGCCCAGGGGTGACAGGTGCAAGCCATCCCTGGTGAAACAATGTGGCTTGTCTAGCATGTCTTCCCAGGATGACAGACACTGGATCCCCTTTGAATGACACCAGTAGCTTAGCCAATTGTTGAAGTCAATCATTTTGTCTCTATACTGTGGCATCATTCTAGGTGAGGGCAGGATGCTACTCAGGGTCAGGGTCATACCGGCCTGGGCTACATGATCAGAGAGCTCCTCTATGTCTTTTTTCACGTAGTCCAGGGAGGTACGTCTCAAGTCATTTACACCAGCATGGACAATAACAGAGTTGTATTTGTACTTGCTGTGTAGTGACCTGAGTGCTTGAGTTATGTGTTGGATCCTGGCACCCGACAGGCAACTTACAGTGACCTTCTCTTTGTTCAGTCTGGTGAGTGGGACGTCAGTGTGCCTGATGATAGAGTCACCTATTACTAGTGTATTAAGGATGTTGTTTGGCCTTAAGGGCTGTGACTGTGTGGCACACTGACTATGTGGGGTATGTGTATGGTTAATGTTGGGTAGTGAGTGCTTGTGTGTCTGCTTAGGAGGTCTCTGTTGTTTTGGCAAGTTTTTTATTAGAGACTCCGAGTATGTCTTTGTGGGTTTATGTGTCATGTTTTCAGGTGTGATTAGTCTATGTGTGACTGGATTTGAGGTGCATGTGTTTACCTTCTCCTCCTGACTGGCAGCACCAGTCTTGGGTTGAGAGAGCTTAGCCTCCAGTTTGGCTGTATAGTTGCATCTCTCGCATACATTAGAGGTTGATGGTAGGAGGAGGGGATTGTCTGTGAACATGAGGCAACTGTAACATTGTCTCAGGATTCCCAGGTTCACCAGCTGGACTGGAGACTATGACTGAAACTGTGCTTTGGACATGCCTGGAGAGTTTAAAAATTGGTTTATGGAAAAATTTGGAGCCTATTACTACTGTTTTGTATGAGGGGGTAAGTGCTTATAGTTTATTTCCATTTACTGTGAAGCTGGGGCAAGTGCTGGATTGTAGGAGGAAAGTAGAGAGCTTTCCTGGAGAGTTTGAGTAGTTCAAGAGATTTACTGAGAATCTAGAGTAAGTGTTGGACTGTAAGAGGGAAGTAGAGTGCTTGCCTTGAGAGTTTAAGTAGTTCTAAGGGAAAATTTGAAGAGCAGACTTTGTGGAGCTGGGAACAGTTTTAAACAGATAAAACAATGCTACGCTATGTTGCACAGCGTTGCACTATGTGTAAAATCAGGCAAAACCACGCAAAAGCGGGTTTTAAGGCAGGGAACTTGAAAGAGCTAGGAATTAGCCCAAAACGGCCAATAATCAACTAGTTTCTGGGCTGATACCACTCCTCCAGGGACACATAGGCTGCTCAAAGCTCCCCACTCTCACTGGTGAACAGAGAAGCTTCCTCCTATCCAAGTAAGGATATGGTCAACACAGGAACTTAAACCAATACCCAGAATTCAGAAAAAAATGAAATCTGGACTATTCTAGCTCAGAAAAGGTGGGAAACAAGGATATATATTTTTTTCTTTTTTTGCAGAACAGTAGCAGAAATTAACAGGAAAACACTGTAAATGCTTTACACAGGCTAGTGCACTTAAGTGGGTAGCATAAACAGTTAAATTACCAGAAAAACAACTTTTTAAAGTGCAAGTACAGTAAAAATGGCATAACAGGCTTTTAAAGGTAACAGAGCAGTTAGAAACTTGCTTTTTGGCGAGAATAATCAGTCGCTAATGCAAAGGCAGAGAAAAATTACTTTATCTGGTAAAAGTCACTCTTTTTTGTCTCTCTGCTGCTTGTACCACTCTGCAGGACCACGAGGAACTGTGCTGAGTCAGAATCAAGCGCAAAACCGCTTAAAAGCGGGTTTTAAGGCAGGGAACTTGAAAGAGCTAGGAATTAGCCCAAAACGGCCAATAATCAACTAGTTTCTTGACTGAGACCACTCCTCCAGAGACAGATAGGTTGCTCAAAGCTCCCCACTCTCACTGGTGAACAGAAAAGCTTCCTCCTATCCAAGTAAGGATATGGGCAACAAAGGAACTTAAATCAAAGCCCAGAACTCAGCAAAACCTAAAATCTGGACTATTCTAGCTCAGAAAAGGCAGGAAACAAGGATTTTTTTTTTTTTTTATTTTTTGCAGAACAGTAGCAGAAATTAACAGGACAACACTGTAAATGCTTTACACAGGCTAGCACACTTGAGTGGGCAGCCTAAACAGTTAAATTAAAACAAAAACAACTTTTTAAAGTGCAGGTACAGTAAAAATGCAATAACAAGGTTTTAAAGGTAACAGATCAGTTATAAACTCACTTTACGGTGAGAATAAGCAGTCGCTAATGCAAAGGCAGAGAAAAAATACTTTATCTGGTAAAAGTCACTCTTTTTCGTCTCTCTGCTGCTTGTACCACTCTGCAGGACCACGAGGAGCTGCGCTGAGTCAGAAACAAGTGCAAAACCGCACAAAAGTGGGTTTTAAGGCAGGGAACTCGAAAGAGCTAGGAATTAGCCCAAAACGGCAAATAATCAACTAGTTTCTGGGCTGAGACCACTCCTCCAGGGACACATAGGCTGCTCAAAGCTCCCCACTCTCACTGGTGAACAGAGAAGCTTCCTCCTATCCAAGTAAGGATATGGGCAACACAGGAACTTAAACCAAAGCCCAGAATTCAGCAAAACCTGAAATCTGGACTATTCTAGCTCAGAAAAGGCAGGAAACAAGGATTTTTTTTGTTTTTTTTTTTTTTTTGCAGAACAGTAGCAGAAATTAACAGGAAAACACTGTAAATGCTTTACACAGGCTAGTGCACTTGAGTGGGCAGATTAAACAATTAAATTAACACAAAAACAACTTTTTAAAGTGCAGGTACAGTAAAATGAAATAACAAGCTTTTAAAGGTTAGAGAGCAGTTAGAAACTCACTTTTTGGTTAGAATAAGCAGTCGCTAATGCAAAGGCAGAGAAAAAATACTTTATCTGGTAAAAGTCACAGTTTTTTTTGTCTCTCTCTGCTGCTTGTACCACTCTGCAGGACCACAAGGAGCTGTGCTGAGTCAGAAACAAGCACAAAACCAAGCAAAAGTGGGTTTTAAGGCAGGGAAATTGAAAGAGCTAGGAATTAGCCCAAAACGGCCAATAATCAACTAGTTTCTGGGCTGAGACCACTCCTCCAAGGACACATAGGCTGCTCAAAGCTCCCCACTCTCACTGTTGAACAGAGAAGCATCCTCCTATCCAAGTAAGGATATGGCAAAACAGGAACTTAAACCAAAGCCCAGAATTCAGAAGAACCTGAAATCCGGACTATTCTAGCTCAGAAAAGTCATAAACAAGGATATTTTCTTTTTCTTTTTTGCAGAACAGTAGCAGAAATTAACAGGAAAACACTGTAAATGCTTTACACAGGCTAGAGCACTTGAGTGGGCAGCCTAAGCAGTTAAATTAATACCAAAACAACTTTTTAAAGTGCAGGTACAGTAAAAATGTGATAATAAGCTTTTAAAGGTAACAGAGCAGTTAGAAACTCACTTTTCAGTGAGAATAAGCAGTCGCTAATGCAGAGGTAGAGAAAAATACTTTATCTGGTAAAAGTCACTCTTTTTCGTCTCTCTGCTGCTTGTAACACTCTGCAGGACCATGAAGAGCTGTGCTGAGTCAGAAACAAGTGCAAAACAACACAAAAGCAGGTTTTAAGGCAGGGAACTTGAAAGAGCTAGGAATTAACCCAAAAACAGCCAATAATCAACTAGTTTCTGGGCTGAGACCACTCCTCCAGGGACAGATAGGCTGCTCAAAGCTCCCCACTCTCACTGCTGAACAGAGAAGCTTCCTCCTATCCAAGTAAGGATATGGGCAACACAGGAACTTAAATCAAAGCCCAGAATTCAGCAAAACCTGAAATCTGGACTATTCTAGCTCAGAAAAGGCGGGAAACAAGGATATTTTTTTTCTTTCTTTTTTGCAGAACAGTAGCAGAAATTAACAGGAAAACACTGCAAATGCTTTACACAGGCTAGCACACTTGAGTGGGCAGCCTAAACAATTAAATTAACACAAAAACAACTTTTTAAAGTGCAGGTACAGTAAAAATGCAATAACAAGCTGTAAAGGTAACAGAGCAGTGAGAAACTCACTTTTCGGTGAGAATAAGCAGTCGCTAATGCAAAGGCAGAGAAAAAATACTTTATCTGGTAAAAGTCACTCTTTTTCATCTCTCTGCTGCTTGTACCACTCTGCATGACCACGAGGAGCTGTGCTGAGTTGGAAACAAGCGCAAAACCATGCAAAAGTGGGATTTAAGGCAGGGAAATTGAAAGAGCTAGGAATTAGCCCATTACAGCCAATAATCAACTAGTTTTTGGGCTGAGACCACTCCTCCAGGGACAGATAGGCTGCTCAAAGCTCCCCACTCTCACTGGTGAACAGAGAAGCTTCCTCCTATCCAAGTAAGGATATGGGCAACACAGGAACTTAAACCAAAGCCCAGAATTCAGCAAAACCTGAAATCTGGACTATTCTGGCTCAGAAAAGGTGGGAAACAAGGATTTTTTTTTCTTTTTTGCAGAACAGTAGCAGAAATTAACAGGAAAACACTGTAAATGCTGTACACAGGCTAGCACACTTAAGTGGGCAGCCTAAACAGTTAAATTAACACAAAAACAACTTTTTAAAGTGCAGGTTCATAGGTTCATAGGTTCATACTAGGCTTTCTGCCCTAGGGCATTTATAAGCCTAGCCAGAATGTGTTTGGCTTTCACCACCCATTTTAAATTAATTTTGCTATGCCCTTTTTTGAGGTTAGTATACTGTGCCTCTGTCTAACAGTGACACAGAAGTGATACCCGGGGTAAACCTACGATCTCCCATCCACTCATCAAGATTCCTCTTGAAGAGAGTCAATGAGGGACTCTGCTTAACCTGGACTGGGATTTTATTCCAAAGTGAAGGGAGCCTCTGGGTTATGAATCTGTCCCTCCAGCATGTCCTATTTATTTCAGTGATGAGGTTCAAGTCTCTCGAGCGTGTAGCTCAATAGGATTTGGATTTTTTGAGGTGCAGCATGTCCAATAATTCTGGGTTGGACATGGCTTTATACGTCAGGCACAGATCGCCTCTGAACAGGTGGTATGCCACTGAGTAGAGCTGGAGTTTCTTTAACCAGGCAGCATATGGCATCTGTTTGAGCCCTTTGATCCTCTTGGTGAGGTACTTTTGGGGTCTTTCTGGTTGCTGCAGGTGTCTGGTAAGGTACATCCCAAAAGGGACATTGTACTCAATTATGGGCCTGATGAGGGATGAGTAAAGAGGCACGATACCCTCCCCTGATCTAGATGTGAATCCCTTCATGATTAGGTGGGCTATATAAAATGTTTTTCTAACCACTTTGGCCAGGTGGTTGTCAAATGAGAGATTGCTATCAACTTGGGTCCCCAGGTCCCTAATTACTTCTTCTGTACTTAATGGATTACCACCTATGTGGTAATTTGTGGGCACTTTGTTTTTGCCAAAGGGGATGACTATTCATTTTTTGGCGTTTAGCTTGAGGCCATGTCTCTGGCACCAGTTGTCTGTTTCTATGTGTGCAACCTCAAATCCTAACCATGAGAAAGCAACCAGAAACTTTATTAGTAAACATTTAATCCTGCCAGTACAAAGAGTTGATTGTGACAAAACTGTGGCAGTAGGGCAACATAAACATATTAAAAGTTAGAGACAGTAGAGTGTTTGTGGAAAATGATTAGTCACTGTTTACCAGGCAGAAGAGAAGCAAATTTATTCCAACAATCAGGGAACATTGAGAGGCAGGTGAAAGATTCAAACTTCTGCATCCAGGTAACTTCAGAATATTTTTTTCTCTAAGATTGAAGACATTTTATGATGCAGAACAGATTAAGGAGGAAATGCAAAAGGTTTTTCAACAAAAAACATCAATCAGAAAGGAACTCTGTTTCTCATTCTTCTGGTAATAAAGCTCATAGGAGACTTTGCCAGTAAAGCCTTTTCCAAAGTTCCAAAGAAAAATATTTAAAAGAAAGGGAAAATCATAAGAGTTGATTAAAAGAATTAGGGGTTCCTTGGAATTGAACTGGAGTCCAGAGAAGGGAAATGTAGATGAACAGGAAAAAGACCAACTATGTGGAAGTTGAATAAATGTGAGATTACAAAGCATTGTTCACATTTATGAAATATGGCTGTATAAGAAAAATTAGAAGGGATGGACTTGTTGACATTTTTAAACTCGCTGAAAGGCGTTGTCCCACTTCATGACATTAATGTTTGGAAGGACTCTAAGGGGAAGGAAAGAGGGAGAAAAGGTAATTGTAAATAAAACAATGTCTGATCTTAACAATATTTCTATAAAACTTTTCATGATATAAATTACATTTTATATAATAAAGCATTTTCAGATATTGTATGTGATAAAGATATTAAAGTATACAGATGCCTTTTTTCTTTCTTTCTTTTTATATTAAGAAATGTAGGCATTACAACATAAAAAAGAGAAAAATGTTGTGAAAAAGCATGTTTAATAGGCTGTAATCTTGGATTGCTGATGTAGTGAGTGGGGTGTAAAAGCACACGGATAAAAATATATGTAGAGCTTATATGTTTTCCCTTACTTTTGCATTGGTGAATTTCTGTATTAAAATGCTTGGCTTAATCTCATAACAAGTTTTAAGTGTAAACAAGTAAATAACAGAACACTGAATGTAATGAAAGTGTTCCTTTAGCAGTAAATGTTCAGCATGACTTTTAGAAGCCTGCAGCCAAGGGCTACATTTTTGTCTTACATTTCCATGGAAACAAGTTGATGATAGGGCAATAAAAAGCCAGAGCACTGGTTTCTTTGATGCCAAAAGTTAATATTTTCTAAAAGCATGCAAACTGTTTTTCACATCAGTGATGGGAATGAAGATAAAACAAGAACAGAGAGCAATAAGTGTAATTAGGAACACAGACAATAACATGCATCTTAGCACAGACAGCCAAACTTTAGGTCAGAAAATACTTGTGTGTGCAGCTGTCTGTTTTGGATAATTATTCCTTTTAAGAGGATTAAATGACATTATTTGAAGATATACATAGTTTTGTGTGTTTCTATTACATTAATAGGCTATGGAGGCGTTCTGGGGTGTGGGTTTCTTAAAGAGTTTTCACTAAAAAAAAGTGTTGTAAAACATGACATAGGTTACCATAAAGAGGACAAGAAATAATACTATAAAAGATCAATCTACCAAACATGAGTGGGTGTATTACAAAAGCTGGAAAAAGATATCTAAAAAAGTTGTGATATATAATAGGTAGGAATAATAATCTCTTATCATAATGATGATTATTTCCATATTAACTGGGGATGTGAATGGCCTCACATGTACAGACAAAAAGGAAAGAGTATTTCATTATATTAAGAAACAGCAGTGTGTACTGCGGTGGTGGTGCTGCGGTAGCATTGTCGCCTCACAGTTAGATGTTGCCCGTTCGATTCTCAGTTAGAGCGTCTTCTGTGTAGCGACATGTGTGAATGGGCATTCCTTCATTGAAGGTTGTGCATTAGGCCCAGCAAGCCAGTACGTAAAAATCTACTGCCAATCATTAGCAGACCCGAGTTCCGCTGTGGCGACCCCTCACCGGGAAACGCCAAAAGACACAAACAAAAGAAACAGCAGTGTGACAGGAGACACATTGGGAAAGAAATGAGCATATCAATTTAATAAAGGAAGGATGTCGGGATGGATGTTCAGTAGAATATCATGGATAAAAGAAAAGATGATTGTTTATATTAATTGCTAGATTAACTCCAATAGTGATAGAAGAGGAAAAACAGATAATGTCAGATTTGTGGTAGTAAGGGGCTACTGCCAAGGGAGGAGGATTATGCTGGTATGTATTTATATTCCACCTAAAACTGCTATTATGGAGAGTAAAAAAATTGTAAGAAATAATCATATTTCAGCAGGGAACATTACTTATAGTTGGGGAATATAATCTGATTTGCAACAGGTGGGATATATTGGAGCTAGAAGGGAAAATATAACAAAATAGGATAGATTTCTGAAAATAAAATTCTGAAGATATATACCTGGGATAGACTAGACAGAAATTAAATTTCACAGGAGCATGTGTATTTAAGTGAGAGCCTTGACACACATCTAATAACTATTTCAGATCATGCACCAAGGATAACTAAGATAAAAATGAAGGGTAATGAAGTAAAAATGAGACAATGGAACATTCTCACCCATGTGTTAAAAAGAGAGAAATTTAAGGAATGGGTATTAGAAATTATTCAAGAGTTATTAGGGAAAACAGAAGATTCTTTAGAAGTAATAGTTAGTTAGTGGGATAAAATGAAAGTGGAGATTAAAAATAGTGTAGAAATAAAAGAAAAATAGATATGGTTAAGAAGCAACAAGAACTATTAAGAATGGCTGACAAAAGTTAAAGTGTTGCAGAATAAGATGAATCTCACAGATTAAGAAGAGGTACAACTGCAGAGTGGTAAAGAGAAAGTAAAGGAATACCTTGAAAATATGTATGAGTTTATAATGATTGCTGTTAATTAACCTTTTTTGATAATTACTCCAGACCACAGTATCTTTTAGCACAATAACTTATGCAACAGAATGTAGAAATGGTTGTTGCCAAACTTAGGGACACTATAACAAAAAAAAAAAAAAGAGATATTTAGAGATATTTTTGTGAACATTTGCATAAAGCAGAGAAATGTAGAAATCAAGAAAAAACACAAATGGAAGTATTTATGGAAAACTTAAGTATGCAAAGGTTAGAGGTAGATGAGGCTTAACAATTAATAGTTAATGCAGGAAGAGATGAGATAAAAATTGTGATGTGTAAACAATCTGCAGGAAAACATACAGGAATAGATAGTATTCTGGAATAAGTTTGGAAGTTATGAGGGAAGAAAGTGAAAAAGATCTGGAAGATTTTGTTTAACAATATTTTAAAAGAAGGGGAAGCACCTACATCCTGATAAAAAGTGGCTGTAATACATAAAGACTGTAAAGACCCATCAGATCCAGTCTCATATTCACCCATTTCAATTTTAAACCATGATTATAGAGTGCTTATGTCTCTAATGGCTAAAGGAATAGCAAAGGTGTTGCTATAATTGACAGGTATGGATCAATGTGGTTTTGTGCAGGGGAAGCAAATATTTGACAACATTAATAGAACAATGACATAAGGAAATACCACTGTTGCTGGTAGGTCTTGATGCAGAGAAAGGATTCAACAGAGTAAGCTGGGATTTTGTTACTAGGGCAATGGAAGCATTTATATTCCCTGATACAAACATGAGGTTAATTAAGTGTCTATATGAGGGATCAGAGGCAAAAATCAAGGTGGGAGGGTTCCTCTATAATATGTTGTGTTTTAACAGAGGAACCAGGCAGGGGTGTGCTATTTCCACTTAGTTATTTGTGTTATATTTAGAACCATTCGCAAATAAATAAGGGACTCAGAAATTCAAGTATATAGCTGGTATGGTAATCAAGAAAAGTTGGGTTTATTTACAATCTAAATAATTTTTAACTGATAAAACCAGAAAAGGACATTTCATTGCTGTGGAACATTCTGAGACAATTTCAAGTTTTTTTTCAGGATATAAAATTAATGAAAATAAAACAAAGACTACAGCTGTAAAATATATACACACAAATTAATTAGTTCAACAATATCCATATTTATGAGGTCATGATAAAATTAACTGTTTATGAATATGGGTTAAAAAGGATTGTGTTATGGTAGCTAAGGATTTGTGGAAATTGACTAAACAAAAGATAATACAAAAACTGAGAAACTGGAAGCTCTTGTCTATGGATATGGATAGCAAGATACAAGCAGTAAAAATATTTTTAGTCACATTAGTTTTATACTCTGATCAGGCATATTTTTATCAACCAGAGGAGAAGTTGTATATAGTAATTAATAAAGAGATGAAGGATTTTATTTGGGGGGAAAGGGCTAGTGTCAAGTGGGATAAGCTGATGCTTCCAGTAGAACAAGGTATCTTAGGATTATTCGATTTGAAGGGATAATACAGAGTTACAAGGCTCTTATATATAATACAAACAGAAAGATGGAATTCAAAGTGGAAAGGGATGATGATGAAGCAGGGGGGATTCAATAAATAAAGTGAGACTGGGATTTTGGATGCAGATCCTTAAGAAGAATAACAACACCTTAAGGAGAATAACAACATTCATACAAAATATTATATTTATAAAGTAGCAGAAAGTATTCTAAGAACTTAGCCAACAAGGGAATGAAGAAAGGAAATTCTCCCGATAAGGAAGTCTGCAGTTAGGGTTATAGAGAATAGGCAAAAGTAAATTTACTGGAGGAAACTGGTAAAGGAAACAATGTCTTGGTAACAAACTATTGGAGAGTTAATGGTAATAGAATGGGGAGAGGCCAATTTGAACTGCAGGCTGGAGAGTGACTTCCCTATCAGGGACTGATATCGGGGTATATACAAAAAAGGGATAGGGGAATCCTCAGTGAAAGTCCTGTACTGGTAAAGTTTTTAGTTGAATCTAGAACATAAGCTGCTGCTGTTAAAAAAAAAAATGATAATTAGTAGAGCATATAAAATATTGCACAGTAACTACAGGAACCAATCAGTTGTGATTAGGAAAGAGTGGGAAGAGAGATTGGATAAGCAAGTCACAAAATAAAAGAGTAGGCGGGCATAGGTATAACTCACAAATATGCAACGAAGTCTAGAATGTTTAGGATTTTTGTTTAGAAGTGTTTGCACAGGTATGTTTCTATAGGTATTTTTAGAACCCAATCAGACTCCAAAGAATTTTCCCTCAGGTAGATAGCATCATTTGGTTAGAGGTCAGTGCAAACTTAGTGTTCCATCTTACTGTGACAACTTATGGTTTAGCACTGGTGCTAGTCTGTCAGCAGAATCTGCATCTGATGGGGCTCGCAATGGCACTCCCCCATTGCAACCCCTGACAGAGTGCTTGTGGAATGCAAGAAAAAGATGTCTATTAGAGGTGACAAATTCGTTCCTAAATTCCATTGGTTTCTCTTGGTCCTCAGTACAGAGTATTGAAATGACTATCCTGCAGCCTTTAGTAATGCTTTGAAAGCTGCCATGGATTTGTTTACCCAGCTCATGTGCATGCTGTTCACCTTCCTGTAGAGCTTTAGACTGATGCTGAACTCTGTGCTTGTAATATTAGGATGGAGGCTTGAATAGAAATTAAGGCATACTGGCTTTTTGGATATTAAACTTTTGACTGAAGACAATATGCTTTTTATCTCAAGGCCAGATATATTGTGAAAGGTTATTCATTTTGTGTAAGGTCATCCCCTCTGCAAATAAATGCCCAAACTTGCTCTTTTAGGGGGTTGATGGCTTGCATAATCTAATGTGCCAGTCTACCTACAGGGTGCTGTCTTCAGAGTTATATCAACTGGATGGTCGATTCTTTGGTGCTAAGCTTATAGGTTTGTTGAAAGTAATTAGGTATGTGGTTCTGGAAACCAGTAAGTTTAACTCAAATTTCCAGCTGCCCAAGAACACCGTCTGGTTTACTGACTTGCTCAAAGTCATACAATAGGCAAGTGGATGCTGAGGAATTAAATCCTGGACTACAGGATGACACTTGTTAACAACTATTTGCCTTTATCTCTGCACTATCTGATAAAATACAAATCATAGCCTTACACCTCTGTCCTCCTTGCCAGACAGCTTACTGGAACCAGCTTCTGCTGCCATGCTAACTCAGGAGAGCTTTGTGGTTTTCTTCAATATCCCTTTTCTTGATATAGGTGCAGGTTCATTCATATGACTGGGTTCAAGGATGTACTCTATCGTTGGCTGATCAAATCCACACCAGGTTTGATTGGCTATTACCTGTTCTGAAGGAATAGATCTATTTATTTTTCAGATTGTCTATTCTTCTTCTCATTTGAACCTCTGAGTCTTCATAACCTCAATATTAGAAATGTTGCTTACTTTAATCTTGAAAAAATAAATTTTAGAACTAGATGGACTTGATAGCTATCACCCATTTTCTAAGACACCTTTTACTGCTTACTCTGACCTTGAAAAAGTCAGTTTTAGGGCTGAGTGAACTTGATAGCTATTACCCAATCTCTAAGTTGCCGTTTACTGCTAAGTTTATTGAAAACATTGCTAATATGCAGCATGATTGATAAATCCATAGATACTCCAATGCCACTGAGTTCTCATAATCATTAATGCCTTGGCAGTACCCTCCCTCAGGCAGTTTTTCTTTTCTCTAGAAGGGGCATAATGGTCAATCCAGGAATAAATTTGTCGATATCCATCCAGCCATTTAGTTTATATTTAAAGAAGATAGTGAGTTGCACTGTTTAACATGAGGGCATGTTTTTTTTTTTTTTCTAGAGGATTGAGATTGTTTTATTCTATCTTAATTCAAAAGAAATCATGATTTTGTCCTTGCCTGGCTTTTACTCTACATAGAGAGCATTGATACTGCATTTTCTAGTGGAATGATTGATTTTCTACAGGCCATAAATCAGCTGTGTTATTTAGTTATGATCCAACTTGATCTGTGTTAAGAATTTGATATTGCTAACCATGATATCTTTATGAAACTCTTCAGACTTACTGTGGTGTCTCTGGCAATATCCTAAAACTAGTATTCTCTGAAATTTTGGAATGTTTTCAGATGTTAGCAACATGATTAATTCAATAACATAGTCAGGCATACTCCTAATATACAACTGTTTAGCTTTTTATGCTTTATTTATTTTTCAGTCCCTGCCTCCAGCTTCTTCTTCTTCTTCTTTCGGCTTTTCCCAGTTCGGGGTTGCCACAGCAGATAACCCGTCCACTCATGATTGGCAGTGGAGTTTTACGGTGTTGAGTTGCCAGCCTGGCACCCAACCTTCTACAGAAGGCCCACACACAGTCACGCTCTCACTCCTAGGGCCAATTTAGAGTGTCCAATCTACCTACAGCATGTCTTTGGGATGTGGGAGGAAACCAGAGTACCTGTAGGAAATCCACGCGACCACAGGGAGGACATGCAGACTCCGCACAGAAGAGACCCCAGCCGAGGATTGAACCGGAGAACTTCTAGCTGTGAGGCAGCAACACTAACTGCTACACCACCATGGCTGCCCAGTCCCTGTCTCCATGATCATGGCTAAAGGCAGTCAGTGACATCCACATCCATCAGGAGATAAACTGTTTTCTGAATCCACAGTGAACTATTTAACAGTATTAGTAGTTTTAAAGAAGGCATCTAGAAACATGCACTATCTAAGCAGGGGAGAGATTAAACTTGAGGGGCTCCATTCATTTGGTGGGGTACCTTTGTTGTATAAGTTGTTTTACAGATCCAATAATGACACTAAATAAATTCCACATCTTCCTCCCCTCCTACGTCTGGTACCTCACAGGGCTGATTTCTGAGTCTGATGTACACATGCATGCATGCATTAGTATCACTCATTCAAAGGTGAGAAATTGTTTAACACTGCAACACAGAAAATGGATGGCTATACTTCTCCTACCCTTAGGGACATGTCTGCAATACTTTCTCATGGTAGACCCAGAAACCATCCCAATACTGACTGATAATAATCAATTGAAACTTAGCATTTCAGTGGCAGTGAATGATACTATACAAGATACTTTGAGGAGCTCAAACACCACAACACTTAACACCTGTATTATATACAGTGGGATAAGGTGAAATTTATATGTAAGGTGAAATATCTTTGGTTTGACCTTGATGAAAGACTAATATTCAAGGATCAGACTTTGGCTGTATTTAAGTCATAATGCTGTATGAGAAAGGATTTATAGAAAATAGCACTGCAGTTCAAATCACCATGCACTAAATAGTTGATCTGTGCTGCTGTGCTATCAATTCATTTTCACAAAAATTTCCTAAAGATAACATCTCATTACCAGATAATTTGCTTAATTATTAATCCTTTCTTTGTTCAGTTGGAAAAATACATGCACTGTAGTGAAGGTACCAAAAGGAACACACACAGGCACACATTTTCCATCTCAAGTTATACACACACACATGCCAGCACTCACAATGGACAAATATACACATTGTCACGGTGCTCTCTCACACATGCACACACCACACCCACTTCCACATATGCATAAAGGCCCATTCATGCACAGTACTACTTACCTCCATCATCTGTATGTACATGGTGAGGAAGTTCTGATTCACCCAACACAGATTTCCACCATTTAAAGACTTACGTATGTTCCAACATAATGTACTCTGCAGTTAACCCTTTTGGAACCAAAACATCCCTGTACTTGCATAGGTTCTATATCAGTGAATTCCTTTCTATGCAAGCACTTTGAACAACATGTATGGAAGGTCATTTGTATAGACCCTTTCCTTGTGCAGCATTGCTGTATGGTGCTCCACCCCACACTGCCTAAGGTGCATAGTAGTGTTCCTATGTAGTGAAGGGGGTTATGAAATTGATCAGTCTTGTGAAGTATGCAATACAGTTTGTGCTTATCTTGCATATTTCAGATGTTTCTCTGAATACCTATGAAGTTAGGTATCTTAGGAGATACACTTTTAATTAAGTCTGTGCTACAAGAGACATTTGAATTTGGGTATCACAAAGCTGATCCAAAACTTATGCAGTATTAATCTCCCTGCCAGCCACAGTTTCATGACATTGAATGGCTCATTGAATTTAACTTTCAGCATTAAACAATTTTTAGTATTATTACTATTATTATTAGTAGTAGTAATAGCATTAATGAACATAACACAAATGTCATTATGCAGCCAGGCATCCTAAGACTGCCGCACTATTCAACGCTTAAAAATAAAGTTAAGAAATTTCAGCCATAATCAGAACACACTTGACATTAAGTATCTAAAAAAAAATCAGTTATCTTTCTTCACCACAGAAAGATAAAGCTGAATAATATATATATATATATATATATATATATATATATATATATATATATATTTAATTTTTATGTGAGTAATGCAAATTGCATATAATTTAGATGGGATCCAAATACTGTGGATGTCTCCTGCCTTAATAAACTGCCAGTAAAATTAATACTTGCACACATATGCATATAAAAACATGCACACATGTTCAGACACATGAACACACAAATGTGCAGGAACTTTCTGTATTTCTGATTTTAAAATACTGTGAATCAGCACAGATGCAGATGAAATCACTGCAAGATGGGATTATACATTGTGTAACCAAAAAAAGAACTGATTCAATTAATTGCCTACCTAGCTGCAAATATCTAATAGCACTCTTTGCAAGATATTTACTAAGATATACTACCACTAATACTTAACCTTAGGGCACCTGTTACAATTTACTGAGTAAAAATATTACTGACTTCAACTAAATCCCCAGTAGCTACTGGATAAAATGTCAGAGAAATTAGCACAGGTATGCTAAGGAATTCTGACTGCTCCAGGACAGCAAATGATTAGTATGGATGACATTCCTGAAGTCCAGCAGGGTTGCCCAACAGATTTAACTGGCAACTGAGTGAAAGAGAGACAGGGAGAAAATGAGAGAAAGGTCCTCAGGGAAATGGTAGATTTTTCACCATGAAGTTGAAGACTGACAGAAGCAATCTAGAGGAAAGATCAGTGATAAAATGTAGGGAAATAAGCATAGTATATGCCATCTTGTGTAGGCTAGATAGAAAAAATGCTACATGCAGGTAGAAGGCTTGACAGTATGATAAATTTAGCACTAAATTGGGTAATGTGCAAGAAGAAGCAATATGCACACAAACATTCATTCTTTCACATATATACTAAACATACAGAACCTATAAATTAAATATGCACACGTGTGCATATATATATATATATATATATATATATATATATATATATATATATATGCATATTATATTGAACACTGTGTAACACATAATATTTATTTGTCTAATTCTTCAGAACATTTATTCATTAGCTAGATATTCAGACAGCACTCACACTTCGGAATCGTAAAATAAGCTGAAGAACATGAAATGAATTGGCTATAGGAATATTTCATGTAGACCTATAAAGTGACACAGAGTCACAGATTGCAATGACAGATTAGAACTGCTTGGTGTAGACAGTATCTCTATTTTGTTATTTTGTTACTTACTGAATAAGCTACAGTTCCATATTAAACAGTGCATATTTCCACTTTCTTAAAATAATCTTCTTACATCTATCCTTTACATTCTTGGACTTCATCAATGTCATTAACCATTTCAGCTTAAAATGATGCTTGATCAATCAATTCATACATCTTTTCCAAGAAAAAAGTACTTCTTTACATCCCTCTTGATTCCTTCGATGTAAATTGTATTTACTCTCATGCCTGTTGAAATACACTTCTATACTTTTACATGTCTGTCTATCGATCTGTCTATCTTTCTGCCTTCAAAACATCAAACTGTAAGCCATCTAATTATACAGCAACTAAAAAGAACAGTAATTTTACAGGGGGAGCCCGTCTACACTCTCTACATGGAAGACAGCATATCGTCTACACGCATGCATCTCTAAATATGCTATCTCTGAGGTTGCACAACACTGAGTATGTGTAGAAATGTCTTTTCCTCTACACTTCAGCAAACTCAAACATTCAAATGCAAAACTGGAATCAAAAACGCATAAAAGATGGTTAGCACTCCAGTGAAATCCAGACTTACAATGTGTAGTGATCCTGTCTATATGTATTTAGCCCTGTGTTTGTATAACTTCTGGTGCAGACTTTGGGCGCCTCTATCCTGTCTGTGTTCTTGCACGCAAAATATGAGTTCTTCATAGCCGCAGGCAACAATTTAGATGGGGATCTTACCATCTGCTTAGATAGGTGGAGATTCATGTTCCACTTTCTTTAAATGGATTGCGACTGGTTTTTGTATTCCTCTAACCTCTTATCTTTTTTAAACTTCTTTCTTAAATTAGTTGCTCACATTCAGGCTATGTATGATTAGCGTGCATTTTTTTAAATTTTGTTATTACTACCTTTTATCTCCAGTTCCCTAGTGGAAGAGCAGATTAGAAATAATGTGGGAACTGTGGACAAGTCTCCCGAAGATAGCATGGGATGTGATCAGAATCAGTGACAGACAAATGGCAATTAGCATCCATTGTAAAGAAAAGTCAGTCCCACATCAGGGTTATGACTAGAAGAGAGAAGATTCAGTCATCAGTTGCTATACCTTCAAGATAAAGTAGAATAAAATGAGATAATGTTGATAAAGTGGGACCTAAATGCTCATATTTAAACAAACAAAACAGTCTATGATGACTTTGTGGGTCCACTTGTGTGAGGCAACAGAAATAAAGAAAGACAGGTCATTCTAGATTTCTCTCTGGCAAATGGCTTAATGGTGGCCAACACATGGTTCACCAAGAGAGACAAAATATCTCATACAGGAGTAGTTAGCCTGCAGCTCAGATAGTCTTTCCCCTAGGAATGAAATGGCACTGGGATTAGAGACAGCAAAGACATCCCAGTGAAACAGGTGGCCCCCAGCATAAACCACTAGAGGCCACAATCAGATTCAAGCAGTGGTCAGAAGGAACAGTAAGATCAACAGACCAGAAGCTAGGTGAAAGAACTGGAGGTTGACTGGAATGGAAACACAAAGTTCAAGAACATACTCAGTGCTCTAGTACACAGGGAAAAAGATGAAACAGGTGTTTCAAAACAGCATGCAAGACTATAAAATTGTATAAAAGGCCAAGTCAGGTTTGGAAATAAGGTACATAAGGAAAGCTGATGGCAGAATGCAAGTTATCAAAAGAAAGAGCAACTGCAGGAAAATATGGGAAATAGAAAGGACAGACCAGGTTAAAAAAGAATATAGATCAGCTAAAAAAGAGGCCAAGTAAGCAGTCACAATAGTGAAGAACAATGTGTCAGAAAAATTCTACCAGCTTCTAGAATATGAATCATCATATTGCACAAAACGTTCTAGTGGGTTACAAGATAGCAACAACAGAAAGATAAGGAAGATGGTCATCAGAAGACATGCATAAGATATGCCAGTAACAAAATCTGATCCCCAGTTTTAAAGACACCAAAGACAGATGGAAAGAATACTTCAAGAAGCTTCTGAATGAAGAAAACGTGATCAAAGCTTTTCTACCCCATATACTCCATCATCACCAACCCCCTTTTTCTCAATTTTTACATAGAGCTGGAGTATCTCATCAACTGCCACCATTTCTCTCTTGATTCAATGCCATTCTCCTGCATTCTTCAGCAGTTATGGTTGACTTTCTCAGGCCTTCCTTCACACACTCCATCCATCTCTTTGCTAGACACCCTCATTGTTTTTGCCTTCTTCCTGTCTGTCCTAAATCTTTTAAAACAGATTTGCCATCTGCTTTCCAGCACATGTTTCTGAATCACTGTAATGTATTCTCTTTGACCCTCTCTGCAATTGGAGCTGCTTTGGCTTTTGTTCTGATGACCTCATTTCTTCATCTATCCCACAGTGTGCATCCCACCACCCATCACAGGCATTTCATCTCCATGTCTTCTAGCTTAATCAATTGGTCTGCCATCAATGCCCAGGTTTTTATATCATGTGGTAGTTCTGGTAACACCACTGTTTGCACATCTTACTTTTTAGCTTCTTTGTCATCACTCTGTCGCACACTATCCCTGACCCTCTGTGCCAGTTGGCTGCAGCCCCTCTGATTCTTGTTTTGATCTCCTGTTTCAGACATATGCTAAGTCTGGATATGGACAACAAAATATTACAAAGACTTTTTTTATCTTAGGCTTAAACACTATCTTCCAAATTTGGTACATCAAGATCTGATTTACTTTAATCCTGATAGACAGCCGACATATAATTTTAGAAAGCTTCTAGATATGGTAACCTATGTTCATGGTGGTGTGCGAGGGGGTCTTCTGGACTTCTTATGGGGCATTTTCTCTCTAGAAGCAGACAAGGCATTTGACAATATCAGTGAGTGTAATCTGTGAGAGACTCTTAGGAGGCCTGCTTTGGGCTGGACTAGCCTTTCAGATAGAAAAGCTATACTAGAAAACGTGTAAGAAAATGTGGGAAATGGATGTGTTATCAAGTTTATTGAATTGTCTTGCTTGATGAAAAACCTGTTTGTCTGAAAGCTATCATTTTTATAGTTATAAATTGTATAGCATTTTACCACATTTCTAAAGTAACCTAGAGCATTTATCCATGAAGTGATTGAGTATTCTCCAGGATTTTTTTTCTGGACATAGAGATTTTCCAACAAACTCCATATTAAGGTTAGCATGAATGGCATCTATTCTAATCTTTAGAAATTCATTGTGGAATAAAGCAGTGGTACATTGTTTCTCCATTTTGTAGCACTGCAGACCAGTACTTGGCTTGTTTTTATTTTGTGAACTGAGCCTGTGAGCTGAGTAAATAAACATTTTTCAGCCATAATCTTGGTCAACACCCAAAAGAATTTCAGGTAGCAGAGATTGTTAAACAATTATAAAACATATGCAAAAACATGAAGGTAGCATATGTCATTGACAAAAATTGTGCACAATGTAGCCTTTAACCTATCATCTTTTGCAAAGTTCTTGTGGAAATGCTTTCTGTTCATGCAAGAGGTATGTAATGCCTCCCTTTTCACAAACTGCCTCATACTTTATTTGGGGAATCCAACAAAATCAATACTACCCACATGGGCTGGATGTTTTACAGTAATTTGGAGGTGTTTTGTGATATATAGTCACCCACAATTATAGATTGTCAGATCTGAATATATTATTTGAGATATTTTTTTCCTGTGGCTAGAAGCATTATTTTTTTCTGTGACTGGAAAAATTACCAGCCTTGATTTGATAGGTGGAGTAAAATGGGGTTAACTTATTGGTGAAGGTAGCATTTTTAAGAATAAAGATTTTAAGGGGTTTATTTATTTCTCTGTGCAAGGCATTCTGTATGATATTGTCTGTGAGTTTTTGGAAAATATTTAAAGGGATTGTTTAGAGCTATCAGAGACATAGAATGTCATAGAATTTGTTCATACTAAGGATAGTGGAAAGGGAAGAATCTTCCTGACTTTCAGGGTTTTCATATGGTAACGATTTTCAGGAGGTAGAAGCTTCCTTGCCTAACAAAATCACCATCCTTGAGACTGCAATAAACCATTAACTCATATATAAAATGTTGATAGCAGTGTACTTCACCTCAGATTAGTCTGAAAAGGTAGCTATCTGCTAAGCCATGAATTTGCTGAATGACAGAATGTTGGGGTACCAAAGAATGAGCTAGGTGGTGTGGAAATGTCTTACAATCAAAGTATTTTGTGGACTTACAAATGGATGTTTCCAAGAAGTTTGCATGTGATAATAGCAGATAGAAAAGATTCAGTACAACCTCTTGTCTCAGAAGCCTTATCACAGAAAGTCAAGACATTCTTATCTCAGAAAAGTGTGCATATTTCTTTCAAACAGGTAAGCAGCATGACACAGCTACCCCAGAGGGAGTGAATGTCATATCCGCAGATGATGACCTTTGTTATACAGGATGGCTGGAATGTCTTTTTAATGATGGGACTCTACCCTAGAGAATTATCTCAATATTTGCCACTAAAAGGAAGTGATACACACACACACACACACACACACACACACACACACACACACACACACACACACATATATATATATATATATATATATATATATATTCATATATAAATGTGTGTGTGTCACTTTTGCGAACTGCAGTTGATCGAGAGTCAAAATGTCGAACTACAGTTTTCCAATGGGCAATTTTGCAAACTCAAATACATCGACTATACCACATCAAATGCATAGTGTAGTTCAAGTATTTGAGTTCAGAATTTTGAGTGGAGATCGTGGTTCAGTGAGGAATAGGGAATTAAGCCCTTTCCTCACTGTAGTGCATTCTCAGAGTTGGTATGTATAATTTGCAGGTGGTGTGGGGGAGGTGCAGCCCCCACATGGAGGGTGCAGGGGGACTTGCCCCCTGCAAATTAGTAAAATTGATCTGCTGTTGACTCGTCATTGAGGCCAGTCAATGACACCAGTTTCAAGTTTTCAATAGTAATAGATATGCACTCATTCTGTTCATAGTTAAGAAATGAGAGAATGAAGATGATTCTTCAAGAGGGGAAGAGGTTTGGGACATGATTTTAAATGTGATGTCATACGTTTCTGTGTGTATGGGGTGGGCTTTGTATAGCTGAGATCCAGATATTTTACATCCTTGTGGACTAGTGGACATACTAGAACTCAGACCCACATTTTTTGCTGAGTGAATTACACTGTTGATTTTTTAGGATAAGTTGAAAAACACACATGCTGTTATATCTTGAGGGACTAGGAAGAAGGACTTTTAAGTTATTCTACTAAGCATTCATAGGTTTTTAGGTAAGTATAACACAAGCTGCTCTCGTGGGCCATTTTAATCCTAGCCAGTTTCCCTTTTAGTGCTCAAAATAACCTCTCCCATTTGGTTATAAAGTGACCTTGCCCGTTCCATGGTCATTAATTATATATTACTCCTAATGAGAATAAATGGGATCATGCCATAGATAATTTGAGGAGAATATTTAGGAGCTGCCTCTGTCCATTAGTAGTACAGGGGGAAGTCCTGGGGTAAATATTCTGTTTCTCATCCATAGATCCAAGTTGCATTTGAATACATACAGGGATACATTTTGTTTTATGTGACTGGAGAGTCTGTTTCAAAGGAGCGGTATCCTCTGTGTGATATACTTGTCCAAACCTTTTGGCGGATGCTGCAGAAAAGGTTTAGATCTCTTGGCTGAGTATTTCTGATGTCATTTGACTTGCTGATGTGCTGTAAGTCTATCCTAGGTAAACAATGTGAGACTTCTGGGAAATCACAGAAAGAGACTTTTTACCAGCTATGGCTGCTAATAAAATTGGTATCCATGGCCTTTTGGTGGCATAACCAGAAAATGAGGAGTGGTTGTTTTTCAACAGGTCTTTCTGGGATGTGAGCTTTAGCTACACTTAGATGAAAATTAAATAAATATGAACCTGCCTTGTATACACTCTTTTTATTCCTTTAGATGGGAATCTCTCTCTTGGATTAGCAATGCTTTATCCCTGTTTCATTACTGACCATTCCTTGCTTTTATTTTTAGTCATTTTACCATTTTCTCTGCCTTTACTTACTGTTTCTTTGCATTTGTTAGCTATTTAGAAGAGCTGGTTTGAGGAGTGTTTTAGATATGACCTGAACCATGAGCTAAATATAGAGTCTTAATAGTTATTTATTTTTTTAACAGTCCATGTCTTGGGAAGGACAAATTATGCAGTTCTTGCATTTTTTTTATGTCACAAATAAGTAGTTGAAGTGAAAGTGTATGTGGGGGGAGTAATTACTGGTATCACTGGATTTCTCCTTATATTGTTAAAAATTATAAGGTGAATCCATTTAAATTCTAGTCGATCTATAATTAAAAGTCATACTGCTGAATGCTGCAGCAAAACATTTCACTGCTCCAGCATAGCAAATGCACAATATCTACAAAATATATGATGAAATGTCACCTTTTGTAAAATAGCACATGGCTTCCAGATATGGATACATAGTGTGGAGCAAGTTGAGGTATAGAGTCAGGGTCAGGAATAATACATTTCCACATACATTTTAGGTTATGGAGAGGATGAGTGGATCACATATATCTCTCAAAAAATTGTTGATTTTGTGGTAAATTACTGAGAATTACAATAAGTCAGTAATGCCAAACATTGGTGTTTTATAATGCTTACAGTTCAGACAATAGATGTTCATGCAAAAACTGTTCTTCTATTAACTTTTTAAGTGAGTTGGGGGGTCATATTTAAAAACTGGCCCTAATTTTGTGCCATTGTCACCCTTTTTTTTGGCTTTGTCCAGCATCGAGAGGTATGGAGGCACATATTGGATACCCTGCTACCAATAACCAACAGTGATGACGTTCTAACTCTAAGATTACTAATTATCTATTTGCTTTCTGAGTTTGCAAACATGGATAAAAGGAAACAGCTAACTTATTGTACATAATTTCTAACAGTTCCTCTTTCGTCATGTTTACACAGTCTAGGAGTTAGTATAAACATGTTGTCCAGGTTTGAGGGTTGAGTCTCTATCATGGATATGCAGGATAGCTTGTCCACATAAAAAGCCTTTTTTGTATAGAAAGTTTTTGTGGTTATTCATTGACTGGAGGTTTTAGTGTGTCTATTTTGTGCTGTTTTATATTATCATTGTTAGTAGGAATGCTGATGTGTTGTCCTTTAATGACTGAGCTGTGGTATTCATGGAGGTATCTCTGACCATATAGACATAGGTACATATACTAATATAGGCACACAGAAATATATGGACAAAGTCAGCAGTATTAGAAAGGCCTTCAGAAATAAGGATGGAATGAGAATCAAACTTTGAGCAATTACTGCCTCAGCCCAGGTTACATTATAATGCAATAAAACAATGCACAGTGTGCAACTAAAAATGCTTTACAATTATGAATTGACCAATCAAAGTTCAGATTCTGCAGTTTTGAAGGACAGACTCTGACATGTTGGAACAAGACTCAGAAAGTGCTAAAGTAGCATTTCTAAAGGTAGTGGGTCTCAATAATGTAATTAAATCAGGGTTGTTTTTTTTTTTTCTGTGAAACAATGAGTGTGAATCCTCTGCATAGTACTCATTGTATACACCTATCACACAGGAAGAAGGCTAGAGAAAGACCAAGCATAATTCTTTAACAACAGTACAACAGAGCTAAAGTACAAGTATGCTACTATGCATTGACCAATCAGACTCACACTGCATGATCCATTTGCCTACAGGCAATGGAGTATCCATAACAACTAAAGTAAACTGTGCACAAGAGGCATCTGTCAAGAGTATGATATAGTACCAAAAGTTTGAGATACTCTCTAGTTAGAAACCTCCACAAAGCCATCAAAAGAGAAGACACCATTTGCTATTCTCAGCAGTTGTATGCAACAGAGTAGTCAATTATTTAGTCAGAGTTTACTACTAAGTTAAAACCTAAGTAAGTTGCAACCAATACTAAACCACATGATAATATGTGCATTCATGCACAGTTTATCCCAGGCATACCATGCAGAGAGAGATGGAAACATTGCACAACCTGCATAGCTGTGACATCTAAAACCACTGAAACCTCTCCAGAGTACTACATAGCCATATAAGTACAAACAGTACAATTGACATAGTACCATAACTAGGGTGAGGTGAGGGGGCAGCTACTCTGAATACAAACTGTTAGGAGCCACAATCATTGCTGCTGAAAAGCTGACAATAACAAATGAGTATAGCACCAGAGTTTATTTATACAGAGGAGGCCAATGCATATGTCTGCTTCAGTGAATGTGTTTTGTAGCTGCATGTGTTATTAACTACATGAAGGAGCCTGCATAACTGCTACAGCTTAGAAACTTTTCTTTTCTTTTTTGGTCTTTAGCCTCAGAGGCATCAGTCCTTACTTTTTTTCTTTTGGTCCTCAACCTTTTACTAAAGGTGAGTGATGGTCAATGTGCACCATCTGTAAGACAGACCATATAAATAGATATCTGAAACATTGCTAGGGAGTTATGTCACACCTGCAGTACAATTAGCCTATAGAGATGCACATGATGACTATTAGATTGGAATTGCTTTTGAGGCTAAAACATATATGTGTGAATTGTGCCCATCACACATCCTTGGATTTCAGCTACTAGCCAAGGATCTTGCCACTCCCATAATGCCTTTTTTTAGGTAGTGGCTCAAGAACAAAATTCCTGGCATAAAAACTGTATATAAAAACAGCCTCAGGGTTTTGCTGCTAAACGCTAGAAGTCTTAACATGAAACTCTATTTTCTGGAACCAGTTCTCACCCTGAAAGACATAGACATTTGTGCAGTCACAGAGACCTGGTTCAAGGCTGTGATCAGCACCCCAGCCATATCGGGTTACACCTTCTTCCACATGTTCAGACCACAAATTGAAGTCATGAAAACTAAAGGAGCCAGTGTATCAATATTCATTAAAGTTAAATACACCTCCAGGTTGGTTAAACAGTATGATTCCCTAGAGATACTTCAGGTGAAATTAACAGTTGATAGGGCACATAAACAAGTCATTGCCAGCTACAGGACCCCCTCCATGAATCATGGCACCCACTCTGCCTATTTGGATCTACTTGAGTCTATCAAGATACATCCAAACACCATGGTTTGGGTGAATTGAGCTACCCATCCATTGACTGGGGAAATTACTCATGGTCAAACTCACTTGCCAAAAGGTTCCTCAACTTCATTAAATCCAGTGCCCTGGGCCAGCCAGTTGACACCCCCGCAAGGGATGCCAACATCCTGGATCTGGTACTTAACAATATGGGGGACCTTTGTAGCACCCCCACTGTAAGGTCCTCCACCACAAATCAGTCTCATTCGTAGTAACTATCACATCTGCCCCCCCCCCCCCAGCACAACTAAACTAAAAAATTCTCCAAAGCAGATTATAACCTCTTACAGAATTGTATAAATGGCTTCACTGCACCCTCACCCCCGATGGAACTGGTAACTATGCAAACACCTGAACAATTGCATTGACTCGGCCTTACCTAATAGGACCAAATCAAGCTCCTCAAGGAAGTGCAAACCTGGCTGGTGGGCAACTGCCATTAACAGGCTTTACAATAATAAGCAGAAATTTCTGTCTAAGAGTAAGAGGGAGTGAGCCCTAAACTGGAAACACTCCCTCCTCATCTTAAACAAGCAAATAAGACTTCTTGTGAAGGCCTCTAAAGCTAACTACAAATCCAAACTGGCTCCCTCAACTAAAGACAACCATAAGGTGTTCCTTAGTTACATCCATAACCTAAAAGGAAAGGTGCATATTTGTGCCAAAAAGGTAGTTAATGATACGTCATATACTGAGCCTGTGGACATTGCTAACCTGTTAGCCAATAGGCTCTGTGAAAACTTCAGTTCCCTGTCCCCACCACACTTACTCCAAGACATCCCTACCACCTGTCATCTACCTTGTATCTCTAAAGAGCAGGTCATGAATGCCCACTCTAAGGTCAAAACACAGCATCCATGGAACCTGATAACATTCCAGGTTGTGTCCTACATCAGTTCAAACCAGAATTAGCAATGCTATTGGGTTCTCTTTTCAATCATAGTCTAAGCACTGGTTTCATTCCAGCTGAATGGAAAAAGGCCACCGTTATCCCCTTGCACAAAGGTGGTGTTTCCACTGACCCCAGGAACTATAGAAATATAGAACTATTAGCCTGACTAGCCTTATCTGCAAGGCTATAGAGTGAGAATCATCAAGGCCCATATCAACAAAGATATTGGTAATCTCCAAACACTTGACCCTACTCAGTTTGGATTTGTCAAAGGATATCATGCCTGTTAAACCTGGTGAACTTCTTTGAGACAGTCACCAAGGCTTTTGATGAGGGAAAATCTGTGCATACATCCTACCTAGACTAATCCAAGGCCTTTGACACTATCCAGTACTCAGACATAATTGACAAACTCACCCAGCTAGGTATCAACTTTTATATCATTAGATGTGTTGCTAACTGGCTTGCTGATAGAACCCATATAGCCAAAATAGGTGAATCCACCTCCAACAGCAGACCTGTAACCAGTGGTGATCCACGGGGATCAGTCCTGGGACCTCTACTGTTTGGAATCTATTTCTCTGAAGTGCAAGCTAAAACTAAAGCTCTGTGGCTGACAAAGTTTGCTGATGACTGCAAACTGGGACCAGTCATAGAATCTCCAAATGATGTCAACATCCTACAAGAAGGTCTTACACAAACAAATGACTGGTACCAAAGATATGGACTTAAACTCAATGCAAACAATGTATTATTATCCCTTTCAATAAGAGCAATGTTCCTGCTAACTACCTAACTAATAACAACACTCTAAGTACCCTTTCAGTGGTGAGAGACCTGGCCACACAGGTTGACATCAACCTTACCTTTGATCACCATGTCTCCACAGTGTTAAAAAGGCATTCTATATTACTCATCTTATAAGTAAGGGCATTGCCTCCAGAAAAAAAAATAAGTTATACCCTCCATGTACTCTTCCCTCATTAGGCCAATAACTGAGTACAATGCTCCTTTTGGTATGTACCTTTCCAAGCACCTGCAGTAATTGGAGAGACCCCAAAGGTTCCTCACAAGGAAAATTCAAGGTCTTCAGCATCTGTCCTACAAGGATCATCTAAAATCACTGTCACTTTATTCTGCTTAATACAGACCACTCAGAGGCAATCTGTGCCTTGCATACAAGGCATTATTTGACCCTGCTTTATTGGAAATGCTGCATATCCGTAAGTCAAATGGTGCACAGTTTACTTGCGCTAATGGCCTTAATCTGGTATGTGACATTAATAGAACTTGTTGAAAGGACAGATTTGTCTCCTAGAGGCTATCACATCTTTGGAACAGACTCTCACTTCATGTCAAGCAGAGCATCTCATTGGCCCTCTTCAAACACAGTCTGGATGATTTGATGGGTAACTGTAAATTCACCCCAGGGGTTCCACCTATGTCCCTCTTGGACAGGGATGATAGCTGCTGATCGTGGAAATAAGGATGAAACTTGGCTAGGCTTGTAAATGCCATAGGGTCATTAGCCTAGTAACCTCCTATGATCTTATGATCCTATGATCAATGCTACATACAATAAAGCCAATGCTTGGCTGACTGTATATTCTAACTAATTCAGAGTTTTTAAAGCAAACAGATATATATGTACACAAAGTGCTAGGTGTAAGGTTGAATGTTTGGCTTCATGTGTAATATGTGCTTTAGTGTGCACTCGTGTGTGTGTGTGTGTGTGTGTGTGTGTGTGTGTGTGTGTGTGTGTGTGTGTGTGTGTGTGTGTGCGCGTGTGTGTGCGTGTGTGTGTGTGTGTGTGTGTGTGTGTGTGTGTGTGTGTGTGTGTGTGTGTGTGTGTGTGTGTCAGTGTATGCATGCACATATGTGACTGAGTGTCTAGATCCCATATCTATATTGCAGCTTTATGCACAGAACAAGTTCAAGTTGTGCACCTTATATTACTTCGAAATGTTATGCACCCATCCATACTGTGAATGCTAATTTCAGTCATAATGTTCTAAGTACAGTGATGCAACCCCCTTACAGGGGTACAGTGCTATATTGTAGGTGTTATAGCACAGTCTGTGCACAGTGTGCATTTTATAGTACACATGCATTATATGCTGGCACTTTGTGCCCCTGTGTCTCTTTGTGTCTCACAGTCTTCCTTTGCTATGCACCCTTGGTGTTTGCTGTGTATCTGCTCTATCTTCTTGGTGCTAGACATGCAATGGACTCACATGCTGTTATTCTGTGTATCCAGCATTTCTTCTGATGCATATGGAACTATATGCTTATTGGTTATATGTTCATAGGTAAGTACTAGGTCATCTGCCCTTGTGGGCCATTTTAAACCTATTCAATTTCCCTTTTGGTACTTGAATTAATTTATCCCATTTGGTGTTAGATTTACCTTACCCATCCTGTGATTAATTATTATATATTAATTCTAGTAAGGATACCTGGGATTATATGAGGATACCCATGCATGGAATGAAGCATTTAGGTGCTGCCTCTGTCCATTAGTAGTCTTGGGGTAAATTTTCTGTTTTCATCCATAGAGTCCAGTTGCAATTGAATATGGATAAGGATTAACTTTGGTTTACATGGATAAGGCGTTTATTCCAGAGCAGTGGTATCCTCTGTGACATACACTTTTCTCTCTAAATTGTACTGATAATTCTGCAAAAGAGGTTTATTTATTTATTTTATTTATTTATGTATTGACATTTGTTAACTGTGTTAGTCCAACTCAGCCAGGGGCCCATTTTCAGTGGAGACCTGACGAGAAAAGCTCCAGAAATAATACAAGTAAAATATATTTATATCCCTAGACTATTTCTGATCCCATTTGACTTGCTGATGTACAGTAAATTCATAAGGATTAGGTTGGAGGATGCCTTGTATGCTAGACACAGGTCACGTCTTAGCAGTTTGTAGGATTCCAAGTATAGTGACAGGGCTTTGAATTTGTTTATGCATGACAAATTGTTTATGGTTTGCATTGTTTTAGTAAGGTATGTCTATGGACATCTGGTTGTTGCATTATATTCAATGACTGGCCTAATGAGTTCTGAGTAAAGGGGGCAATGACATCCCTGGATCTAGACATAATCCATTTGTTTATAACCTATGCAATATAAAAGGTCTTTTTTATGACAATGGACAGATAATGTTCGAATGTTAGGTCACCTTCCATATAAGTTCCCAAATCCTGAACAACTGAGTCAACTCTTAGGGGTGTATTGTCAATGTGGTAGTTCCTGGGTAGATGTCTTCCCAAAGGATATGAAAATTCATATTTTGGCACTTAGTTTCAGTCCATGGTTTTCACACCAGTTATTTAGTTAGAACAAATCTTCTTGCAGGATGGCTAATTAATTTGGGGGTTTAATATCTGCTTCAAGCTTGCAGCCATCTGAAACCTTACTCAACCAAAGCCCTTTCATATTGGCTTGTACTTCAGAGAAATATATGCCAACAGGAAAGTCCCAGCACAAAACATTAGGAGACTCCACTGGTGGCTGGTCTCCTTGTGGAAGTTACTTCCCCTAATGTGATTTTCTGTATCTTATCTCTGAACCACATGTCAGTCTGGTGGAATATGACTTAATTATCACAAAGCCTGTTCCATCTTGGCTTCCTATGGTTACTGTTACCTTGAGCAGATTCTCTTGCCCCAGTGTTGCATTGGATTTAGTGTCCAGTGTCACTCCCCTACACCAAGTTTCTGATTTGTATCCTTTAAAAAGTGGTAGTAAATCCCAGGAGTGGACTTTCAGAGACTATCTTAGAGTCAAGGGAAATGTATTAGCAACTAATGTTAAATGCACAGGACCCACCTGGACTGAATGACAACATCAGTATATCTAGTGTTCTTAAGCTGAGGTCAGTGAACTTATAAGGGGCTTTGCAGATTTAACACTACGTATAAATAAGTTTCTCAACTCAGAGATATTGATTGTTTTGACATAGTTATACATTAAAATGAAAATTTAAAAATACTTTTATTTTTTTTAAAGGTATAGGTAGACACAGATTACCAATTTGCACACTACATTATAATAATAAACAATATATATATATATATATATATATATATATATATATATATATATATATGTGTGTGTGTGTGTGTGTATGCGTGTGTGTGTGTGTGTGTGATATGACATAATTTTACATTTTACTGTATTATAGCATTATCTTTAAATAATGTAATTATTACATTATAGCATTATCTTTAAATAATGTAATTATATACTTACCTGTGGTGGTGGTGCTGCGGTAGCGTTGTCGCCTCACAGTAAGACGCTGTCCGGTTCGATTCTCAGCTAGAGCGTCTTCTGCATGGAGACATGCGTGAATGGGCATACCTTCATTGAAGGTTGTGCGTCAGGCCTGGCAAGCCGGTACATAAAAATCAACTGCCAATCATTAGCGGACCGGAGTTCCACTGTGGCGACCCCTAACCGGGAAAAGCCGAAAGACACAAACAAACAATGTAATTATATACCTATATCTCACTTTGTAATAATGTTTTGAATGAATTTTATATATTAGTAGAGTGTCATACTGTTATGGTACATGTATCTTTATGATTCAAGTACATGTCTTTACATTCAGTGCTACAGTATTCATTATGTATGGGATCCCCTGCTGTGGAAGTCTGATGTCAAGCCAGTCAACCAAAGCCTACTGTTGTTTTAAGGTACACTGAGCATCACACAAATGCTCCTCGCATAGCATAGGGCATAAAGGTGACATTCAGGCATACCATGCTCAGAACTTCTTTGCCACCAGTCCGAATGCTATTTTTAACCATTGGTCTGTTTGCCTAACTCTGTTTTCTGCCATTTTAACTGCATTTTTTATTCTGGTGATTAGTCCTGTTTGCTGAAGTCCTCACTGTTACAGATAAGTACCCAGTTGGGTTTTTGTTCCTTTTCTTGATTTTTTTGTGCTGTTTGGAGTTAATGTTATCCAGGAAGTGTAAATGCAAATGTTGGAGATAGATTCCCCATAAAGACCACCGCAATTAGTGCCTTTTCTGCCTAGGAGCTTCTCATGATCATACATCTTGTTTGATTTGCCAGCTGCTAGTCCCGAAAACCCTTCATAGTAGGCTTTCTTAAGCTCCTTTCTAAAGATACAATGGAAGGAACTTCCCACCCCAAGGGTCAGCCATTGGGGAAGAAGTAGGTGAAAAAGGTAAGACTGAAATATTCTGCTGTACTGCGTCAACCAGATGTTTCTCCCAAGGCTGTTGCAAACCCATAGGCTCACCCGACTGTGTTATCGGATTTCTCTGCCACGTCCTGGTTGGAGGTCGGCAAGGATCTGGTGAGCAACATGTCCAATGAGGTTTTGCAGGTGTCATTTTCAGATGTTTAAGGGAAACCATGTTTGATTGTTTCTGAGAAGTCAAGGGGTTTTTTTTGCAGATTCTTCTTAAGAAAGATGTTCCTACTACTGTTCAATGCTGTCCTGAGTCAGCGCCTTCTCAGTTTTCTAGGGTGGATCTTCCCTTAAAAAAAGAAACAGAAAACTAAACATGTTTCTTCTGCTCCTAGGGATCCACAAAGAGAGTGGCAAGCCTTTACTCAGGGGTTATTTAATGCTTTACTGTCATTAAGACCTCTTGGTAATTTTCTCCACTTAAAAGGCCCAGGGAACTGAATTCTTCTAAGGAAGAGTTTGTTTCTTTTCATCCTAGGTCTTTAGGACTGGATGTTTCCAAGCAAACTATTTCTACTTGGATTTCAAAGGCTATTTCCTTTTGTTACTCTTTTCATGGCAAGAGCCTTCCTTCTTCTGTGTAGGCTCATTCTACCAGAGCACTTGCTTCTTCCTGTGCTTTTTCTATGGGCTTAGACACTAATTCTATTCTTGGAGCAGCTACCTGGACTTCTGAGTATACTTTTACCAAGCAGTAAAAGTTGGAGGGTATCTCCAGAGCTAGAGCTAGAGCTGGTTTTGCTAAAGCCATTCTTAATGGCTTCTTAGAGGGCGCTACTGCTACTTTTTTCTCCCAAGTTTTTTTCTTGAGCTTTGGCACTCTCACATACCTGATGAATACTGCAGCGGTGAATGTAAGGACATAGTATAGCTGTGTAAAATCTTTCCATAATGGTAGATATCCTTGCCTTCACTGCTGCAGTATGCACTCCTTCCCTCCACCTCCCCCAGTCTTTTTCCTTCATGGATGTGGAGGTTCTCTTTAGTTTTCCTTGGACTGGTATTCCTACTGTGGCTATCAGTGCTAAGGATGGTATGCCTGAACATCACTTTATGTCCTATACTATGTGAGGAGAATTTGGGTGACATTCAGTGTACCTTAAAGCAATGGTAGTCTTTGGTAGATGGCCGGACATCGGGCTTCCACGACAGTGAATCCCATACATAATGAATACTTCAGCAGTGAAGGCAAGGGCATCTACCGTTATGGTAAGAATTTACACAACTGTACTTTTTCCATGATGCTTATACCAGAATGGTTTAAAAGAATTTGTTTGCATTAGTTTCATTACTTCTGAGGAAGTCCATTTATATGAATATGGATGAAAGTGCTTAACTAATAGATTATTTTTTTCACAAATAAAGTGATTTACTTTAGGGATCCTGGGTCAACGTACGTTAGTTAGTACTTTCTTCCAGACTATTCTAGTGAATTTAAAGGGACTCAGGTGGTGACCAGGCAAGAGACAAATTATGGACAATCCTCTTGGTTTACTGCAAAGAAAGATGGGACATTTCAGGAAATCAAGCTTATCTTAGCCTTTAACTGTTTTGCAGCCATCATTAGGAAGTGGAGGAAGCTTGATGTGTCAATGATATGTGTGTGTGTGTGTGTGTGTGTGTGTGTGTGTGTGTGTGTGTGTGTGTGTGTGTGTGTGTGCATGTGTGCGTGTGTGAGTGTGTGTACTAACTTCAATATTACAATACCTAAATGAAAGAGGAATAATATGAGATGGTTCATAGGTACTTGTTAGGCTACTGAGCTGTGAGGATCTTAAGAAGCCTAACCTTATAGAACATTGTGTATATACATTTATTTTCACATATTCATTCTCTCCTTAATGGGATTCACAATTACAAGACTTAGAATTTAAAATGTTGTCCCCACCTTTAAACCCCCCTAATTAATTTCTCCTTTTTGAATACTAGTTTCTTTCCTGTATATGTCTCATCCAGTGACTTATATCATGCAAGTGCTGCACTGATTACGGAACCATTACATTTGCCACCCACTGTATCTATTTCCTTAACTCCCATTGCATCTCAGCCATCTATGTATTTCCTGTAGCAGTCTTCTGGTTAATTTCATTCAGCTGCTGATGCTGCAGATGCATTGCCTTTCTGTCTGTCTGTAATCCTTTTACCATAATCTGTGAAATAGCAGGACCAACCATCTTTATGGTGTCTCATAATGTTGTGAAAGACGCCTCCTTCCTTCCATTCAACTTGTTAACCTCCTGTCTTGATTAAACTGAATTATCTTTGATAACCAGATATATTAGGAAATCTGCACACAAGTGATACTATCTCAGATATTTTATTTATTTTATTTATTTATTTTACATTTTAACAAAAAACACAGTGAACACAGTTGGCAACCAAAAATCTCACGTAGTAGTCGACCTGCCGAAACAATGAACACAAGTACTCTAAAAAGATTTTATTAAGCAAATTAAGTGCTTTCATCCTTTCCAACTAGGACTTCTTCAGAATACATAACAAAACTGCTACTCAAGTATTTATAATAAGGCTCTGCCACATGACCCTTAATTAATACTTAAAGTAATTAATTAAGGTAAAATCCCACGTCTTAGTGTGTACTAAAATGCATATACAAATCCCCACCCTATAAACCCTTGATAAAAAATACAAACTCACTTCTAATACAAATTTTTTATTTAAAAAACATAAAATTATGAAATGTAACCATACATAACCAAAAAGATGTGACAAAATCAACCTACCAAACCATATTGACATAACAATAAAACAAATGTTTCCCAAACAAATATAGCACCTAAAAATCACTTATGTATTATTAAAAGTACTGCAAAATGCTAAAATAATTCTCAATGATTCTAATATAATGTTATGGCTCTCTGTCTAAGAATGGGCATAAGATTAATGTTGTCATTTAGCCCTGGTGGAACAGTGACATTAAGGCTAAACTGACAATAAAGCTCTCTAATATCCAATCTATTTTCCCAATACCCTCTTCATGGATCTCTTCTCACAATTTCTACAATACCAAAAAAAATTATTAAAATTGTGGCAACTCATAGAATGTTTATACAAGGCATTGTTCAAATTCTTGTGTGGAATAGCGTATAAATGTTCGTAGAACCATTTACGCAGGAGTCTGTCAGTTTTACCCAGATAAAAGTAATGGTACCTACCCTTGACAAACAGCGATATAGACAAAACCTGTACTTCCACAGTTCCCTTTCTCTAATTTAATATTTTGGGGAGGGTATCCAACCAAAACTTTCTTACCTAGCAAAATGTAAGTGAACAATGTACATGTCCCACATTTACATGTACCCTTCCTATCATAAAAACTCTTTAAGGGATGTTTCAACAAATATTTTAAATTATAATCAGTTTTAAACACAAAATGAGATCTATCCCCCAAACTGTTGATTAGATCCTAGTTTGTATGAAACATTACCCAATTCTTTATTGAAATTTTCTTAACCTCATTACTAAAACTACCATAATGTAACATCATAGAATGGGCAAAAGAAGCACTTGTATTATTATTATTGCACTGAGTAGACACCAGTTCCCCACTACCCAATAATGTCTTGTATCTAATGCCCCAGCCATCCAATACCATCTTCCCATAAGAAGTGCTACACATCTTTTACATATGTGACATCACATCAACATATTTAACCTGTTAGACTACACTTAGCACCTACTAAATTGCATTCATTAAATGGGACAATTTGAGTGGGCATAGCTCATGTTGTGCAAAGGGACATGAGTAAATCTGCTTTCTAGACAATTAAATGCATTTCCAGATGTGGTACACTTAATATTCATTCTAGGTATGATACATGTTGTATATGCCAGTTAGCACAGAGAATTAAAAGTATGAGCAGTTAATGAGGCATGTCCTTTATTTTATTTTATTTTCTTTTATTTTACATTTGTTGACTGGGCTAGTCTAACTGGATATATGTCCATTTTCAGTAGAGGCCCTGGGAGAAAAGCTCCACATAAAATATACAGCACATTAATAATTCAGTTTCAAGACATTAAACTTCAATTAAAGATACTAGTCATACAAAACATGTGCTACAAAGTAAATAAGCATATGTGATATAAGACAGTAGAACAAAATAAGATATCCCATAAAATAAAATAAGTAAGGAGCAGCAGGAGAGACTAGTTTAAAGAGAACAGAGTTGGAAGAAATTTGGTTGAGGGGTGATACTCAGAGTGACAGGGGAGAAGTTCATGATGTATATCTTGGGAAGAATAAGTCCGACATAGAGGTAGTGGACTTTAAGAGAAAACTGAGTAGAGGTGGAAAAGCAAAGGAAGAAATAGATGATAATGATAAATGGATGAGAGACTATTAGTCTGGGTTAGTACAGGGGCATAGCCAGTGGCTAGTTAGATATACTTTGTTTCTTTTTGAAATGTGTAGTAGAGGAGAGAGAGGTAGGTTCAGAGGGCAGTAGGTTCCAGCTTTTACCCACTGCATTAGAGAAGAGGGAGTCACCTGCTTTATTGTAGGGTTTATGTACAGACACCAGTAGTTTGTGGGCTGAGTGTAGATTTCTAAGATTGTTATATGGGCTGATAAGATTTGTGAGAATGGGTGTTTTACCTGGGTAATAAAGGGTTTTATGGGTAATAATTAGTTGCTGAAATAGAATCTGATTGTGCAGTTCAAGCCAGCCCAGTTGCTTCAGATTTTGGCAGTGGTGGGTTCTAAAGGGGGAGCCAGTAGCAAATCTGGCTATGCTATTATAGGAGATTGCAAGCTTGTTGAGGTTAGTTTTAGATAGATTGGTGTATATAGGAAAGGCATAAAAGAGAGTAGAGATAATGTGGGTATGGGCAATAGTAGTTCTGGCTGACGGATTGAGGAAGGGTTTGATTTTGTAGAGGGAGCCTAGTTTACGGTTAACTGATTTTATTGTGGAGTTGATATGAGTATCATAGTTAAGGCTGTTATCAATCGTGACTCCTAAGAGTTTGGTAGAAGTGTCAGACGAAAAGTGAGGTTATGTAATTTAGCAGGACAAGTGATGTATAAGATGGTATAAGATGGAAAAAACGTAATGTGTGATGGGATGTGATTTGATGTTGGAGGAAGTGGGAGTGGTTAGAGAGGTATAAGGATAGATGCACTGGGGTGTGTGGGATTTGGGGGTAGGGCAGGGGAGCGGAGTGAGCCCGCAGGGTGAATGGAGCAGGAAGAGTGAAGTGAAGGAGGAAAACCTGTAAAAAACAATCAGTGGAATGCAGACTATTAGAAGTGAGTTTAAGTAGAGGTAGTTAAAGGAGGTGATAGGTTTAATAATGGTCAAAGTAGGTAGGGTAGTTAAGTGAAGTATAGTGAATATGGAAGGTTAAAGTGGGTTTACAATGAAATAAGTAATGTAAAACAATTTCCTAAGAATTTCTAATGTGAGTTGGTAGGAAAGATAGAGAGGGGAAAAGGGTGCCATCTAGTGGGCAAAAGCTATACAGCTACAGTGGTTCTTGGAAGGTAAATAGTAGATCTGGTAGTACAAGAGTGAAATAGTGAAGCCAAGAAGGGGGAAGGGGTGGAGGTAAAGAGAATAGGTGTAAGGCTGCTGGCTGTCCTGGCAGGGAAGGATAACATATACATTAATTATTTAGACAAAGTAACATTTGCATATAGCAGATAACAGACTTTCTTGCTTCCTTGAGGGGGTGAGTTCAGGGAGAGGTTAGCCTCTATTCCTTGAAAAGGAAGAGACAGCAGGTGCAATTTTTAAAATAGAGAGTCCAGGTTGTCAGGTAGGGCAGGTTCTTAACTCTAATGCAGGACAGGCTGTTTGCAAGGTTTCTTGCTTCCTTGAGAGGGTGCGTTCAGGGAGAGGTTAGCCTCTATTCCTTGAAAAGGAAGAGACAGCAGGTGCAATTTTTAAAATAGAAAGTCCAAGTCGTCAGGTAGTGATACAACAATTTCACCACATTTAAATGCAAGATACAGCTAAAAACAATGCAAGTATAAAACAATGATACAGAGCACGCACTTACAATGAGTACGGACAGTGGAGCACCCGGGATGCACAGCAGCCAAGAGCTAGTCTAGGAATCAAAAATGGTGCCTCGTAGGAGAGGGTATATTTGATTGGTCAGAAAGGATGTGAGGTAGTGGGGGGAAGAAGAGTGATGGCAGAGGGAGGTACACACCATAAAATGCTAGGAGCAGGAGTATCAGATAGATTGGCAAAAAAGAGTAAGAGCAGGGTGTGAAGTCAGGTAGGGGAATAATTATACTGCACGGCAACCAAAACCTCCAACTCAGCAAAATACAGTCTACGGACTCAAACAGTGAACATACACCAACACCACAATTGTATGAACATCAGTGTGTTCAAAACAGGAAACAATTTGAAGAGGATATTAGAACAAGGAAATAGAAGGAAATATATTAATGGGAAGATGGGTACCACAAAATGTGGAACATGTAGTCAATGTAAGTATATCAATGAGTGTAAGGTTATTAAATTAAATAATGTGATCAAATCCATAGTACATTGTAGGACAGGGAATTGCAACACCCAACGTGTAGTGTATATTGCTACCTGTTCTAGCTGTCCGGCCTATTATATAGGCAAAACGGTGAGAAAATTTAAAACACGAATTTATGAACATCTGTACAGGATTAAAAAAGGGGATACTAACAATGCCCTTAGTAAACATGTTATTGATAAAGGGAAGGAACACACTTTTAGTTTTGCTATAATTGATCAGGTGGACTTGGTCGCTGGTGGTGGAAATTGGAAAGTATATTTAGCGTTGGTGGAGAGTAAATGGCAGATCTGTTATGATGCCACCACACACCCGGGATTAAATGATAGTATAAGTTTAAAACCATTTTTAATATTAAATTAGAAGTTGATTATTGATGGATGGGAAATGGATAATATGAGTAGTAAGTTCATGGAAAATATAGTGTTTGTATTAGTAACAGATTTAATAATTTTAAAATTTTTTAAATTTTGTACATAATTTATTTTATTTGTATGTGTTTTGGTGCCAAAAATGGTATAAATGAGGGCAACTAACTAAGTTAATTGGTTCTGATGAAGTCTGGTGTGTATCAGATGAAAGCGCTAAACCTGGTGTACTAAGAGCTCTCTGTATCCTGTTTTAAATATTAAATTGTTCATACAATTGTGGTGTTGGTGTATCTTTACTGTTCGAGTCCATGGACTGTATTTTGCTGAGTTGGAGGTAGGGGAATAAGACATATGCAAGTCAGATTGATGAAGCAAGGAGAGGTAAGGGGGATAAGTTGGAAATGAAACAAGGAAGGCAGGGGACAAGATATAGAAAAATAGGAAGTAAAATGAAGAAAAGAAGTAAAGAGCTATGTGGAAGTAGGAAAGAGCCAAGTGAAGGAGGAAAACCTGTAAAAAACTATCAGTGGAACGCTGACTATTAGAGGTGAGTTTAGGTAGAGGTAGTTAAAGGAGGTGATAGGTTTAATAATGGTAAGAGTAGGTAGGGCAGTTAAGTGAAGTATAGTGAATATGGAAGGTTAAAGTCGGTCTACAATGAAATAAGTAATGTAAAACAATTTCCTAAGAAGTTCTAATGTGAGTCGGTAGGAAAGATAGAGAGGGGAAAAGGGTGCCAGCTAGCGGGCAAAAACTATACAGCTACAGTGGTTCTTGGAAGGTAAAGAGTACATCTGGTAGTACAGGAGAGAAATAGTGAAGCCAAGAAGGGGGAAGGGGAGGAGGTAAAGAGAAGAGGTGTAAGGCTGCTGGCTGCCCTGTTAGGGAAGGATAATATATACATTAATTATTTAGAAAAAGTAACATTTGCATATAGCAGATAACATACTTTCTTGCTTCCTTGAGGGGGTGAGTTCAGGGAGAGGTTAGCCTCTATTCCTTGAAAAGGAAGAGACAGCAGGTGCAATTTTTAAAATAGAGAGTCCAGGTTGTCAGGTAGGGCAGGTTCTTAACTCTAATGCAGGACAGGCTGTTTGCAAGGTTTCTTGCTTCCTTGAGAGGGTGCGTTCAGGGAGAGGTTAGCCTCTATTCCTTGAAAAGGAAGAGACAGCAGGTGCAATTTTTAAAATAGAAAGTCCAAGTCGTCAGGTAGGGCAGGTTTTTAACTCTAATGCAGGACAGGCTGTTTGCAAGGTTTCTTGCTTCCTTGAAGGGGTGAGTTCAGGGAGAGGTTAGTCTCTATTCCTTGAAAAGGAAGAGACAGCAGGTGCAATTTTTTAAAATAGGGAGTCCAGGTCATCAGGTAGGGCAGGTTCTTAACTTTAAGGCAGGACAGGCTGTTTTCAAGGTTTCTTGCTTACTTGAGGGGGTGAGTTCAGGGAGAGGTTAGCCTCTATTCCTTGATCTCAGGGTTTGATTCATTCAGCATTCATTTACCAAATGTGTAACTAAGCAAGTCACTTAACCATGTAGTGCTTCTGGGTTGCGTCAGAAAAGGTCAGCATATCAGTGCAAGTGGGTTCCTATTACCTGATAGAACATTTAGGTTAGCAAATATCTAAATGTCGATCTGGCAATAGCGAAAGCAAAAAACCGCGAACGGCCAATTTAACGCAGTGGAAGAATTCCCTTGGCCATCATGTGGATTTTGCCCCTTTCTCCACTGTAGAGTGATCTCGGAGTTGGTATATTTAGTTAGGGAGAGTGTGGGGGGCACAGCCCCTTACATTGGGGTGTGTCGGGGGTGAAGCCCCCCCCCCCACTTCATTTTGGTTTAATTTTTTTTTTGCGGCCCAGGAAATTCATTCTCTTCGTTAAATCAGCCGTTCGCTGTTTTAATTTTTCGACATTACCAGATTGATGTTTAGGTATTTGCTAACCTAAACATTCGATCAGGTGATATAGATGTGTGCAAGCAGTACTCAATAGATTATAGCCTTGCATTAACTACAGTATATGTAAAGTATGCAAACACATTAAGCAAGTTCACATTTACATGATCAAATCATCTAACTTTTATTTATTTATTTATTTTGCATTTGGTTACCGGGGTAGTCGACTGGGCCATTATGAGACCATTTTCATGAAGCCCCAGGGAGAAAAGCTCTACAATAACATAAACATAGGAGTGTAATCATACAAAATTAGTATATACAACAAAGGTATATACAACAAAGGCAAAAACATTTACATTTGTTTGAATTATTGGTAAAATAACAACTTGAAAAAATAAAGAACAACAAAGGTAAAGAGATTGACATTACATGGATGCCATTATTTATACAGTCATCTGCAGCTGTTATTTTATGTACAGCAAATATTGATTCATTTATCCGGACAGTACATACAAACATGTACACTTTAGAAATATTTTTCAGTAAATGTACTTTGACTGAAGCAGTGTTGTTTAGTTTTGTCCATATTCTCAAGAATCTGACTCAGTTCATTTGTCCAAACAGTACATACAAACACCTACACTTTAGAGATATTTTTCAGTAAATGTACCTTGACTGAAGCAATGTAATTCATTTTTGCCAATATTTTTGAGTATCTGATTTCAAAATGAAAAAAAAATGGTTATTATACTAGTGACTAATGCTGTTTTGACTGCATTAAGAGATTGCACAATGAAGAAGGAAAGAATGGAAGCATAAGGAGATATAATTGTTATAATAAAGATTACTGTACATTACAGGGAACATTATCATTTAATAAGTCTAGAAAAGACATTTAGTATGAAGTTATAATTACAGAATACGTGATTAATTATTGTTGGCGTACTTAAGCCATTTGGCAGTTGGTACTGAGGTTAAGGTTACAAGCTGTAGTTACTGTGGTACAGGAGTCGATACCCTCATTCTTTGCTTGCCTACTGTGTGATGTTGAGCAAGGCTTTACTACAAATGTTCACTTAGACTCTGCCATATTTTGCTGTGAGGGAAAGTTAGTTTGTTTTTGTTTTCTTGTATTCTGTAATGCTTCATTGCCTTCTTCTGTTTTGTATATTGTATTTGTTTTTCTTTAAATTGTGCTTTACTTGTATTCTGCTTTTAACTGCACATTTAAGCTAGGAAGGAGACCACAGCTGTGTCTCTTATGAGTCACACAGAAATTAGAAAGGTTAATTAAGGTTAATTACCTGTGAACTGAGGGTGGAGCTAGAAACTAAACCTTCTATTGTAGGGATAAAATAAAACATTTCAAGGCTTTACTGGAAAAGCTTAATCAGACTCCTCCATAAATTGCTGTGAGGGAAAGCTTAGTTTATTTTTGATTTCTTCTATTTTTCATTGATTCAGTGCCTTCTTCTGTTTTGCATATTGCGATTTATTTTCTTTACACTGTGATTTTATTTTTTACACTGTGTTGTTCTTGTATTCTGCTTTTAATTGCATATTTAAACTGGGAAAGAGACCCAGCTTTGTATCCTGTAAGTCACACAGAAATTAAGTTTCCACCCACCCTGCTGCTGTTGTGTTTTTAAACTCAGCTGTCTTTGTAGTCGCCTAACCCTTCTGTTAATTTGACCACATATTTCCTTCCCTCTCCTCTTTCATTGGCTATTTTGAGTGAGCATAAAATTATAATTTTTGAAACCACTTTCTTCAGCTATTTAAATTTAATGGCCATCCCACAGTATTCCATAGAACTAAAATAAAAAGTCTCCGCCCCTTCCAATTAACTTACTATTTTAAAATTAGTGGCTCTCCACTAAGATAGCTAAAGCTTCAGTTACTCCCTCTCATAACTAACCACTTAGTACACACGGCAGCTCTTAGGATATTAACCCATTTTAACCATCTTACCTTTAAAATTTGCAACATCTACTCCAAGACCACCAATTACTGGAGAGCACACAATCTTCATCTCAATAGTCATCTTGGGATTAGTGCATCTGTTTCACTCCTGGTGAGAAAAGGAGCATATAGAAATAATTTCCAGAAGAATGCTGATCACTAGAAAGCCTAATAACTACTTTATAGGCACCAGCATGAAATGTGTGCTTATATTTTGTTCGTGATGAGACAATGAGCAGAGTGCATTGACCCTGACTGTTTCTGATTGGTAGTGAGTATCTGTGTTTGACCTTTCTGATTGGTCTGGTTGCTATTCATGGCATCTACCAGGAAAAGGCTACAACAAGCCCACAGATCCTTACGTAATCTGTGACAAGACTACTGATCATCAAGAACCTGTGGCCTGCTTCACATTTTGGGATTGGTGCTACTGTTTTGCTTCAGGTGAGAGAAGAAGCAAAGGAGCATTGCATCCCAGCAGCATGAAGCTTTATTGAGACCAGCAGTAGTAGTGAAGTACATAGCATACTTGACAACTGGAAAAAATTATTTTTTTTAACACCAGTGGAGGGTTTTTTTCTAACACCTCCTTCTGTATGACAGCTATTTTTAGTAATAATCATGAAATTAAACAAAATAATGGCCATCAAGGAGCAAACTAGGAGCAGTGATCAAATCCCCAAAAGACTCAGCCATCCTACAGGAAGGCTTGTCCCAAACAAATAACTAGTGCCGGAATCATGGACTAAAGCTAAAAATGCATTATCGTCTCCTTTGTAAATTTTAGTATGACATTGACAACACACACCTATTAGCTGACCCATTAGTTTGGGATTTGGTAACTCAGGTAGACTGTTGATCCCAAATTCTAGTAGGAACAGATCAAGATGAAGTAAACTTAGGGACATTCTGCAAAATCAGGAAAAATTTCAAATGGTTTTACAAAACAGCACCCAGAGAGAGAGAGAGAGAGAGTAAATGTTAATGCGTATTTCATGAAAATGCACACTAGTCATGTAAAGGCAGAGTATAAACTAAGCAAACAATAATAGAGCAACTTGCAGACCAAACATATTAAGCAAATACAAGAACATTTTGTAAAGCTGAGGACAGTTTCAAATGTGTTTCATACAAAATTCCATATTTATTTCATATAAATGCACACTAGCCATTAATGCTCACCTTTGAACTGAGCACCGGCTATTTCATCAACAACACAGCTAGCCACCTCCCTCCAAAGGAAAAAAAAGAGCATAAAATAAATATTCCAATTTATTTCACATAAATGTGTACTAGCCAGCCCTTAATACCGCACTTTAAGCTGAGCAAATGAAAAATATACATTTCCAGAGCACAGCTAGCCACCACCACACCCCAAAAAAAATGCAATTTATTTCACAAAAATGCACACTACACAACATTTAAAATAATATGAAAAGAACAATGTTGTCACCATCCCTCCCAAAAAAAGTATAAATATTCAAATGTACACAAATGCAGATTAAGGGTAGAATTTAAACCAACCAAGTGAAAAGGACAAGTTACACTCATCCACAGTACAGCTGGCCAACCCCCTATAAAAATATTCAAGTTTATTAGCACAGATATTCACTTGCCAGACTTAATGGCAGAATTTAAGCTGAGCAAATGAAATGGAAAGTTACTTTAACCTACAGAGCAGCTAGCTACCTCCACCTCACCAAAGCAAAAACAGGGCAGAAGAGTACAATGAAAAAAAAAACAAGCAAAAAAAGAATATAAATATCCAGTTTCAAAATATTTAAATAACTGTGCACACATACACAAGCCAAACTTTAAAATATTCAGGCAAATGCAAACACATGCACACACACACACACACACACACACACACACACACACACGCATGCACACACACACACACACACACACACACACACACACACACACACACACACACACACATACAGACCCACACACATTAGCCTAACCATCATCACCCCTACTCCTCTGCAAAATAAAAAAGAAAATCTGGTTATAGTCACGATTAAAAAAATATATATGCTTATCTTTAGGCTGGTAGTCTACAATCCCTTGGCTGATTCACTTGCTGTGATTAATCCAGTTTGTCAGGTTCAATCAAGCAAAACAAAACAAAAAAAAAAACTTTTCTACTGCAAAATGCCATACTGCATTGTACTACTGTACAACTTGAAGGCTGCTATTAATTTTAAAAATAACTTCAGTTTTCTCCAGTCTTATCTGTAGTTCCTTCCAAGTTTCCTCCAATCCTGTACCGTGTTTTCATGCATGAATGCATGGACACACGGACGCAAGCAAGAGGAAGAAACAAAGCGATTACTTAAGAACCAGATAATGGTCAAATGGGGTACTAGGCAGGGTAATGGATCAGGCCCTAAATACACACATACATCCATGCACGTACAAGCATGCATGTGCAGACACACACACACACACACACACACACACACACACACACACACACACACACACACACACACACACACACACACACACACACACGGCACCCCCAGCTATTCTAGTGTACTATTTTTTAGCTATTTCACCCCAGTTACCACAAACACTTTTCAAACCTCTCAGTGTGTATACTATTTTCTTCTTTACTTCTATAATTCTACAATGATTGCAGATATTCGGATTTAATTTAAAACTTTTATTTCAAATGTTATAGCATAAACACTGATAGACATTAGCTAAACACAACAGCACAGTGTCACAATGAAAACAGACTTAGCATTAACAGTAAACTTGTCTGCTATTAAAACTCACATTCATTGAAACAGCATTGAAACCCACATTCAAAAAAATGCATCTGGTCAGTAGAAGTTAAAGTTTACCTTCGGGCTGTTTTCAAAGCATAGGCATAATGCATACATTTTTAGGAGAATGCATACATGCATGTGTTCTTTCATTCACCTTCCAGATTGTATTAAAATTATATTCCTCGTATGATACAACACCACTTAGAGTGAGTTTTTAATTTGTAGTTTTGAAAATTTTCCAGAAAACAATGAAACAAAATGCATGACCCAATAATGACAAAGCTGCCTATTTCAGAACATTTCAGTCATGAAAGGCCACTCAAATTTCTGTCATTACATTCACAGTACCAGTCACACACACACACACACACACACACACACACACATACAGACCCACACACATTAGCCTAACCATCATCACCCCTACTCCTCTGTAAAATAAAAAAGAAAATCTGGTTATAGTCACGATTAAAAAAATATATATGCTTATCTTTAGGCAGAAGTAAAAGCCATTTGAATAATTCCACACTAAAGAGATATGTAACTAATGAAGATGTTGCTGCTGGCAAACAACTTTATATTTGTGTGTCATCTACAAATTCAGTGTTTGATGCCCTTGAAGAATAAATTGCCTATGCCACAGTTAAAAAAAAAAAAAAACTTGGTAAGCTGGTAATATTGTGATAGGGAACAGATGGCAAATCAACAACAGGTTCATAGTTAATAGGCATCTCATCCAAGGGAGGACACCTACAGGATTGCAGCACCCCCACCCTCTCCACCTTAATTGTGACATATTATCAACAATCCATCTACATGTTATGGGAACAAAACTCACACCCTTCTGCATAAAAAGCAAGTATGATACCTGTTATGCAATGAACATTTATTAAAAAGAACAGGCAGTCGTTGAAAACAGACAAAATGAGCAGCAGTAAACCTCACTTCCCTTGAAGCTCACACTTCCTTAAAAATGCACTGAAACTCATTTCCTTGAAAATGCACCAAAACTCATTTGTTACGAGCTTGGCAGCTGGTGTAGAGGATCCATGCTCATGCTCTTATTTCCTATACCAAGGTACAGTGTTTGAACCTGAGGAAGTTTACTAATCTTTATAAGCCTCGACTGTCCAGCATTTTGCCTCACGTTTTAGGTCTGTTCCTCACAAAATTTATGTTTTTCTGGTAAATCACCAAGGACTGAAGTGTCTAAATAATGAAATACATTTGAGTTTCAGTATTCATGTTGTTCAGAATATTTATGGCAAAACAAATCCTGTTATTCTGGCAACTTTATAAGTTTTTAAGAGTAATATTTAAAATCTGTCCCTATTTTTGGGCTTTTGTCACTGCATTATTTTAGGGCTTGTTCATTTTAGAGGAATGAACACACACACACACACACACACACACACACACACACACACACACACACACACACACACACACACACACACACACACACGTAATTAAATTCCACATGGAATGACAGAATGCTAGAGTAGTATGCGTCAGGTGCATGTGTCAACACATGCAGGGGTGGACACACAGAACATTCTTAAAGATGAAAGCCCTTAATGGATTTGGCTCTGTTTTTAGTTTAAGCTTTTCAAGTTTTAAATGCAAAAAGCTTTCAAAAGGTATGGTTGCACCCCCTTACTGTTTACACCCAGGGTGGACCACACCCTCCACCCCTGCATTAGCACGTCTCTGACTAGTAGCAAGGCAATAGCCATTCAGATGTCTCCCCTCTTTTCATCATTCTTGACAAAGCTAATTCTTTATTTTCAGTAAACACTGCTTTATTTGCTGCTGTCCAAACAAACTTCAGAATATCTCCTTAAATATGTCATCCGTAAATTATCAGGGTCTATTTATTAGATTGCCCTCAAGTGTTTGGCAGTGCCCTGTATAGACACACACCTTGAGTGACATTTTTGCTGTAAAGGCATGATTGAAATTTCTACAATACCTAGTTGCACACAGGACAGCTAGTTTGCAGTGATAAGCACTGTCCCCGGAGTTGCAAACCAGATACTACTGACATGACTTTATATTCTCACTCCAACCATCTAATCAATAAAAAAGGGTCTGTTACCATGGATATGAACTTTCTCACTATCTCCATTACCAGCGTAGTGGATATGGGCATGCTGAGGCAATGTAGAAATTGTCTCATGTTACCTGACAACCAGTCAATTCTTAAATAAACTGATATGGTATGTAACAGATATATTTACACAATGTCACTGGAGGCAAAGTACTCATATAAAAGCACTCCTCATGTCGGAAGTACATAGGCTGCACCCATCACAGACAGTTCAAAGCAGACAAATAGGGCCACATATGCTGAGGCACTTAAATGTAACTTTCCTAAACCCCAAACACCTCCTAAATGAAGTACTCATAACTAATACCATCAGTAGCCCCACATGCACTCTTTCCAAACAACACCCACATTAACACATACAGCCACATCTCATGGAGCCTCTGTTTCTAAGCCCATAAAGCAAACCACCACACAATTAAACATTAAGTTAATTGGAGACTCCATTGCAAGACACGCTGATGTCCCTCTTACCAGGCTGAGAAAGGAGAAAGTCATCATCAGTTGCTTATCAGGGGCCAGGATCTGCAACATTACATATGAACTCAGGTCACTGGAGAGCAAGTAACAGTATGACCCAATCATAGTCCATGTAAGTGTAATTGGCCCGAGATGCACCTTCCTAAACTATATGAAGAAAGACATCATGGATGCTCTTGGAATATGTGCTTCAGGCTGGTATGAGCCTTGCATTGAGCAGCATTTTAACTTCCCCAAGGATGATGCCACAATATGAACAGAAGATGACTGACTTTAACAACTGGCTTAGTTTCCGGTGTCATTCTAAGGTAGTGCAATATGTTTCAGCATGGAAGGAGAAGGTCAACAGATCATGATCCTTTGCCAAGGATGGTCTGCACCTCTCCCATCTAGGCTTTTGAATATTAGCTAAAACATTGTCTTCCCCCATAGTGCCTTTTTCAGGCAATGCTAAATTGAAATTACTTCTGACAGAGCAAATCAAAACCAAGAAAATCTAAAGTGTTACTGTTCAATGCTAGGAGTTTAAACAAAAAATTCCACTCCCTACAAGCTCTCCTTAAACTAAAGAATGCTGATGTCTGTGCAGTCCGTGAGTCATGGTTTTGAATGTCAGATAGCACACTGCAAGTGCAAGGCTATAATGTCATCCAGACATTTAGACTAGATACTATACAGACAGGGAGTAAAGGTCGAGGTGTCTCGATTTACATCAAAAATAAATATACCTCAAGGCTTGTGAAACAGGACAATGCACTTGAGCTTCTCCATGTTCAAATAACCATAGGTAAAATCCCATACCACTTCGTTGTAATCTATAGGTTCCCCCTCTATAACTCAGGAAATCCATACCATGTATTTACACTACTGCAAATGTTCACCATCCATCCCAATACCATATTCATGGTTGACTTTAATTACCCCACTATTAACTGGGAATCATATATAACACTAAATGTGCAGGCCCAGAGATTCCTGGATTTTGTAAATACAAACTCCCAGGACCAGATTGGATCTGGTGCTCACTGATATGGGAGATAGTGTTGCACACCCCCTAGTGCAGTGTCTTCCCTGGTATGGTCAAACAAGAAAAATGGTCTACTTTGAAGTAAAATTTGGAATACCAGCTAACTCTGGAATATTCAGGAACTAATTTAAGGTTAACTTCCTCATGTTAAGTGAAAACCTGGCAAAATTTAAAACCCACATAAGTCCTAAGAACACTGCTGTCTACAGAGAGCTGTTCACAGAAACCCTATGCCAGGTTGTTAATAGCTGCATAGAGGCAGCTGTACCTACCAGGAATAAGTACTGAAATAACTAAAAAACCAAGCCACCCTGCTAGAATCACATCAGTAGGATGTATAACAGAAGGAAAACAAATCTTTGCAAAAATTATGAGGTACAGCACTCTCATCAAACTAAACAGACAACACGGAAGACAAATAAAGTCCACCAAAGAAAATTTGAGGTACATTTGGCCTCCCAAGCCAAGGACGACCACAAAACATTGTTTAGCTATATCCGCAACCTCAAAGGAAATACATAGTTGTGTGCATCACTCATTATTAATGAAGCAACCTATAATGAGCCAGAAGATATAGGAAACATACTGACTTACAAATTCACGCCCAACTTTACCCATTTCTCCCCCTCAACCTTCCCTCAGGAAATGCCATCAAATATAACCCCACCCCCTGGTATCACTAGGAAACAGGACCTTAATGCTCTATCTAAAGCCAAGAACACTGCATCAGTAGGTCCAGACAACTATCTCAGGATGCCTTCTAAATAGCATGAAACATGACCTATTGGACCCGTGGGAATTACTATTTAACTGCAGCCTCCAAACAGGCTTCGTGCTTCATGAATGAAGAACAGCAATAGCCATCCCAATGCAGAAAGGTAGGCTATCTACAGACCACAGAAACTACAAGACCATAAGTCTCAATAGTCTCAAAAGCAAAGCCATGGAAAGAATTGTCATGTAAATGATTAATGATGACATGGAAACCTCCAGATGCTGGACTCAGCCCAATTTGGTTTTGTCAAGAGGAGGTCATGCCTAATCAACCCGGTGGACTACTTTGAGAAGGTCACCAAAGCAATGGATGAGGGCACAATGGTTTACACTGCCTACCTTGACCTGATCAAGGTGTTTAACACAATATCCTATTTGGGCATTGTTGACAAACTCAAGAGATTAGGTATAAACACATATGTCACTTGGTGGATAGCTAGATGACTCATAGATAGGACCCAAGAAGTTGGAATTTTGGAGTTCACCTCTACAAAAAAGTCCTGTCACAATCAGACTCCCACAGGGATCAGTCCAGGGACCCCTCCTTAATGGCATTTACTTTTCTGAAGTCAATGCCAATGTCAATGGCTTCTGGATGACTACATGTGCAGAGGATTGCAAATTAGGAACAGTCATAGAATCCCCATCATCACAAATATTGTCCAGGAAGGTGTGACACAGACAAATAACTGATGTTTGAGCCACAGGCTAAAACTAAATGCCAAGAAATGAATAATAGTATCCTTCAGGGAGTCATTCCCCCTTGGTGACTATTATATTGAGAACTCAGCCCTAAGAGCTGATCCAGTAGTGAGGGACCTGGGGATACACATAGACAGTAATCCTGCATTGGGCCATCATGTGTCTACAGCAGTGAAGAAATCATTCTATGTTGTGCAACATTTAAACAGAGGTATGACACTGAGGTCCAAGGAAGTCATTGTTTCACTTTATTCAGCATTCCTCAGACCTGTCATTGAGTTACAATGCCCTCTTTGGTATGTACCTAACCAGGCATATCCAACAACTGGAACACCCACAGAGGTTCCTCACTAAAAGAATACAGGGCATAAGTAACATGTCCTATGCAGACTGCCTCATTGCCCTACTCCTGCAGTCTGCCTCCAACAGGCTGTTGAAGGGTGATTTATGCCTGGCATACAAAGCATTGCCTGACCCCACCCTGATGGACATCCTGCATATCTGCAAAACAAACAGCAGCAGAATTATCCATTCTAAAGACTTAAACCTTACCAGTGATATAAATAGAACCTGCTGGAGACACAATTATGTATCACAGAGACAACACCTTCTCTGGAACAGGCTCCTCATCCATGTGAAACAGATTTCCTCCCTGAACCAATTCAAGTGTTATTTGGACAACTGGATGGGAGAACAATAAATTCTTTCCTGATTTGGCACATCTCTAATTGAGACAGACAGCCTGTAAATGGTTCATCTCCCAGGCCCCTCCTTGTAAATGTTTCATCTCCCAAGCCCCTGATTACACTTTTCAAGGGTATTAGAACTTATCAGAGATGTGGGATGCAAGGCTAGGCTTAAAAAGGCCTTCGTGGTCATTAGCCTTGTGACAATGTGAAGTACTGCCAGCTATGCCAGGAGAAATAAGGCAGTGGATGTGTAACACATGCCAGCATGACTAGCTTTAGTTTTTTAAAGAATTATATGTCATTTGTATGTCAAACTGATTTGTACAGGTGCTTGTGTTGAAAATATATTTGTAAAGTTGCTTGTATTAAAAAAATGCACCAACAATGGGTCCTGCTGGACAGAAAAAGAAGTATACCTGCATGTCAGACTGTATTGTAATAATTGAAATGAATACGTTGTAACAGAGGATACTGGAATAGAAGAGGCTAATCTCAGTCTAGCTAACTTTGAAAAAAAAATTGTCTTTCGACTTTTCCTGGTTAGGGGTCGCCACAGTGGAAGTCCGGTCTGCTAATGATTGGCAGTGAATTTTTATGGTGTTGAGTTGCCAGCCCGGCACCCAACCTTCAAAGAAGGCACACCCACACATGCTCGCACCTACCTGCATGTCTTTGAATTCACTCAACCACAGGGAGACAATGCAGACTCCGCACAGAAGGCACACCAGCTGAGAATTGAACCAGAGAGCCTCTTGCTAGTTTGAAATTAACTTACTTGGTATAAGCCAAAAAAATTGTATCTCACAGATCTCAGTGCAGCCAGAGACAAAACATCTGTACTAGGAAGCCTTCTGTATTGTCTTTACCAGTGAACTAATTGCTACTCTGGATGGGTGGAAATTTGAATTTGTTTTATGACTTCCAGAAGCTGCAACAAACTCCATGTCTGTGTATTATTGACACATATGTGCTAGATTCTGGTTCAGTTGCTAGTAAAGGGGGTTGTATGGGAACCTGAAGTCAGATGACCAGATGTGTGTGATGTCATTCTATAATCCAGTGCTAAAATAATGTTTTAATATTAGATGAGACAGAAGTCTCAGGGCAGTCTGTTTTTGTAACCTGATGCAGAAGGATCACTCACCTACTTCTTATTGCTTTGCTTTAGTAAGTAACCAGGGAATACTGTTTTTCTGTATCTGTATGAATCTCATCTTCTGTGTTATTTTAATATTTCCTGTCATTGAAACTGGGTTAATTTTTGGTCCTGCCTGGACCTCCACCAATGTTTGGTCTGGTATATGGACCATATCCAGCATGGTTTACACTTCTTCATATTGTTGCTCCAGTTTGATTTCTGACTCTATGATGGTAGTTTTTTCTACATGTTTCCCAACAGATGACTCTTCTGTTATGTTGTATTCTGTGTAATAGGTATTTTCATTGACTGATATTTTTTGTTTTCTTTTCTTTTCTTTCTTGCAGCCATTTCAATGCTTCCTATGGGTTGCAATAGCTAAACATTTAGCTAAACATTTCATTTTAAGTGTTTTTTTTTCTTTGCTAGGTACAAATGAGAGTCTTTCACTGTCATGAATGTTCTACAAGTCTGTAAACACATTCCAAAAATAATTACTGTTAATGTATCTCAATACCTTATTGTTCCACAGTAAATATTTCTTTATCTGTATAGCCATAAACATTTTTTTCTTGACATAGAGGATTATTATCATGTCATTGATCATATCCATCTTATTATGTGTTTGAGACATGAATGCCAAGAAATTCACCTCGAGCAAGACGCTTGTGAGGTGATTCTTGGCATCCATGTCGAGAACACATACTAAGGGGTTATGATTGGTGAGACAATTATAATTGTTTATACTGCATGGAGATTTATTTGCTCCATGTACTACTTGTTAAAGGGAAAATAATGTGTTAAGTGTTTCCCCTACTTTTAAAGCTGTAAAACACTTAGTGAGTGCTGTCAGAGAGGTAATATTCGCAGTTTATTATGTTTGCACTTACCTTCGTATCTCTCAACTGTCTAGATTTTTGCAGGACATCCAGGTTACTGCTTCATATTTTTGGTCTGTTCTTTATAAAATATGTGCTTTTTGGATGAACCACTAAGTCACTAAATAATGATTTGAGTTTCAGCATTCATATTCTTCAGATCATGCAGGCGAACACAAATTCTGTTACTCTAGCTACTCTCTTCAAGTTCTTTTTTTTTTTTTTTTTGCAAGACGTTAGGGACATGTTAAGGGTATGGGCAACAGGCAAAAGCAACTGTTTTGTTCTGCTGCTGTCATTTGTGAGTCAGTATAGACAGATTTTACTGCCTAGCGTAGTACCTGATCCTGAATAACTTTCTCAGGGGGTGCTTAACAATCATTAAGGTCGGGTTGTGCACCAGTCTGGCACTAAACTGGTTTGTCTTTTATGGAATACCAGAGCATAATTAGTGTGCTGCATACACTACATACAAGTCAAACTGATTTATTTATTTAGACCTTGCTTATTCATCTAGCTTCTCCTTAATAAGTGATGTGTTAGCCTAGTCTCTAACAAAAGGAAAAATACCAAATGTGGGTGTCTTCCTTATCATCATTAAGTGCTTAAGGAGCCCAAACAAATTTGGACTCTCCACTCCTTCTAGGGCACAGAAGAATGACAGATTTATTCTGCTTCTAAGTGCTACTGTTCTACAAATTACTGAGCATTTAACAAACATTTTTTTAACTTCTGGTCTACCTCAGTTGAATGTTTCTTAAGATGTTCTTTCCAGCTTTCAAGCTCTAAATGGTACTGTTTGGCCTCCTATTGACTGTTCTAAATTGCATCTGAAGTCTCAAACTCTTGCAGCAAAGCAACTGAGTTGTCACTGCCATCTCCGTTTATCTCAGATGACCTTCTTCCACCATTACTGGCTCAATTTGGTGATCAAACATGTCATTGCTCATACTGACCTTACTATTAATCTGCCTCTGTACACCGTGATTCATTAATTTACAATGACACAACAAATTATTACTGGTCCACCACAGGTTTTGACATGCACACCTACTTTTCTGTGGGCATATTAGCCCAGTTTTGCTGTGCAGTACACTGCAATATGCTAATGTGCCCAGCATTTCATGCAACTAGAAGAAGAAATCTGTCAGACAGTCACTTCTATGCACCTAGAAGGAAAACAATCTATAAACCTGATTATGTTCAGTAACATAACTCTGCCTTTATATGAGATTTTTTTTTCTGTTTGGAACTTCATAGAGGAGGCATATCCATACTAAATCTGCCCATTTCTACATCAGGTTTTCTAAAAGGAGCAACAGAAGCAGGTAACATGCAAACTTAACACATGACCTCCTGAGTGCAGTTGTTCTAATAGCAAAATTTAGGTGGACTTTTGACCAGCAGAGACAAAATATTACTGTGTGCTTACAGAAGAAAAAAACAACATTCTTCAATGATATTCTTTTCTCAAAAAATAGAAAATTGTGAAAATATCAAGAAGTACACAGCACAATGCACACATATCAGTCTACAGAGAACAATACAAAATGTATAATTTCTTGCAGTTTCAGTGCCAGAATGCAAATATTTGATACCAAAGGATGAACACACTCTTTGATGGGTGAAATATTTTAGATAGTTTTTTATTTTAATAGTGAAATAAATGAAGTTTGGCAACAAACCATGTCATCCCAGGACATCTCCCTGAGGGGTTAGATGGAT
>NC_056739.1:1902901182-1902961182 GCF_019279795.1 Protopterus annectens | reverse complement strand
AGGCAATATGCTACAGTTGACAGGGTTGTGGCTATAGGTTGTCATTCCATTCAAGTTGAGCCATGATTTGTGGCTGGAAGGAAGTGGTCTAAAAAGAATGTATTCTCTTTTAGTGGAGGTTCTGGTGGTACAGTAGAGTCATGGGTAATCCTGCTTTATTTAGTTTTATTAGGACGTGTTTTCATGGATGGCATGCAGGATTCTAAGGGCTTTACAGATGATGGGTACACCGAATGATGTTTGGCTTAACCCTTCCCATTATGGGAGGTAGTGGCTGAACAATTTTGGGTAGAAGGGAGGGAAAACAGCCTGGTCAGGCTGGTTGTCAGAGAAGAGGGATAGACTTGCCCTCTTCTGTTCTCCCTCTGGTATATGGATGTTCATTTCAAGGTGCTGGGGAAAGGAAAATGAACAGCTGGAGGAAGCTTGCTGAATAGATGAGTAAGCTGAGGTAAGGATGCTGCTTATTTGGTGGAAGGTAATTCAATGAATGGTGCATGAAGTGAGACTGGGACGCTGCTCAATAAGTAGAGTAAGTGAGCAGAAGTATGGACCCTGCTTATTGAGCAGGGTGAGTAGGTATGCTGCCTTGATTACCATTACAAGGATGGCACTTCATAAGTAAAGAAAGCGAGCAGAGGTATGGATGCTACTTAGTGGGTCAGGGTGAGTAGGTATGCTGCCTTGATTAACATTACAAGGTTTATGCTGTGCAGGGTGAGTAGGTATGCTGCCCTGATTAGCATTACAAGGATGGCACTACATAAGTAAAGTAAGTGAGCAGAGGTATGGACGCTGCTTACTGGGTCAGGGTGAGTAGGTACGCTGCCCTGATTAACATTACAAGGAGGTTTATGCTGTGCAGGGTGAGTAGATACGCTGCCCTGATTTGCATTGCAAGGATGGCACTTCAATAGTAAGGTAAGCGAGCAGCTGTATGGACACTGCTTACTGGGGCAGGGTGAGTAGGTATGCTGCCCTGATTAACTTTACAAGGATGTTTATGCTGTGTTTAGAATCAATTATATTATGTTCAGTTGTAAATAATAAAGTTGGTGAAGAAAGCTATGTTATGGAAGTTTTAATGAAGGTCATCAAATGTCATTTGGTGTGATGTATTTATTGAAGGGGACCGGGACAAATGAAGTTTGGCAACAAACCAAGTTGTCTCGGGACATCTTCATGAGCTGTTAGATGGATATTAGTGGGTGTTAAGTGAGTTGGGGAAGTGAGTTGGGGAAGTGAAAGGGATACGTGTAGGAAGGGAGGATTGGGAGGAAATGAGATAAGGGTTGGGAGGGGCTTATGAGGTTTAAACAAGTGTAGCCTGGTAAGCAATCACATTTTGGCATGAACTTGCTACTCTCCTACCCTCCTTTTGTTTGTTGGGGGATTGGGGTTTGCTAGTTGGGGTAGGAGGAGAAGAGGGACAGGCTTGCCCTCTTCTGTTCCCCCTCTGGTGTATGGATGTTCATTTCAAGGAGCTGGGGAAAGGAAAATGAGCAGCTGGAGGAAGCTTGCTGAATAGACGAGTAAGCTGAGGTAAGGATGCTGCTTATTTGGTGGAAAGTAATTCAATAAATGGTGTATGAAGTGAGATGTTTTGCTGCTTCATAAGTAAAGTAAGTGAGAAGAGGTACGGACCCTGCTTACTGAGCAGGGTGAGTAGGTATGCTGCCCTGATTAACTTTACAAGGATGTTTATGCTAGGTTTAGAATCAATGGTATCATGTTCAGTTGTAAATAATAAAGTTGGTAAACAAAGCTATGTTATGGAAGTTTTAATAAAGGTCATCAAATGTCATTCGTTGTGATGCATTTAATGAAGGGGACTGGGACAATTAATATGAAGATGCAATTAACTAGTGAAAGGACAGTGAATCTCAGAATTCATTCTTGTAGTGGACAAAACTTAATTCTCTATTTAATGCAGGTTCATTGAATTATGTGGTTTTAAATTATCAACCATGCATTTAACCTGGAGAGTAACAACTGCTTTCATGCCTTTGCTGCATAAAATTATAAAATATATGTATATAACAGTCTCAGAATGACAGTTGCATTCATTTTTCTTTTAACAGCACTGTCTTTTCATAGTGAGGTGATTTATTTTTCTTATACACTCAGTAGATATACCTTAACAGCACCCTCATCAAAGGGCAGCTAAATTTTTTTTTCTAAAAGCCCATTTGATTTTACAATAATGCTCACTAATGGAATGTTGATGTACATGTTTTTGAAGAGACAGGAGGTCTAGTAACAATGACAGGCACTTTGGAATAAGATTTCCAATTCCCTTCATTCCTCTGCTGAAGCCAGGCAGTTAGTCAGTAAATTATACCACTGAAAAGCCCAGACACTGATGTGAATGAAAACCAAGTGTCAAAAGAAGCTGGCAAAACAGTAACAAAAAAAATGGGGTTTTTTTTGTATGGTTGCAGAACATAAACATGTTTATTCGATGTATAGTATCTTAACATTTATATCTCCAAAACAACCTGAGATGAAAATAACAATTTTTACTTTTGCTTAACTGCAGCTTTCCTGTTGAAGCAGATGGAAGGTGATAACATTAGGAGTTATTCAGTGAGTAAGGAAGAAGGCAGTGATATGGATTTCTCTGCCTATAACAGTCATTGTTTTAGTCAAAAGCTAGAATACTCTTTTTTTTTTTTTTTTTTGCTTTACTGACAGCTTGCCCTGCATTAGGCAGAGGTTTTGTGCATAAGACTTGCATTGAAAATGAATACTGTCCAAGCTGGTAAGCTACATTTTAATGGGACAATGCATTATGCTGTGTCTATCCTGTGATAGGGTTGCATAACTTGTATATGGTCTGTCTTCATACACATGCATACCCATCATTTAAATTAGGAATGACCAAGAACATTTCTGTCTACAGCATGGAGATCAAACTAAAATTATTCAAAGATTTAATCAATGACTGAAAGCAATATCCAGGCAAATACTCACATGATTATCAGATCAGTTCCCCAGTTTTTTAAAATTCAGAAAATCTGAGACATCACAAATACCATCTCACATATATACTGAATATAGAAGTGATTAGTCTCTATCTTCCTTTAGCAAAAATAAAACTATTTGAGTCCCACTAGAATGACAAGATAAGTAATGAATAAATAATGAGCATTCTGTCCTGACTGCGCAAAATTCTGATTAGATTGTAAATATTTGTTTTATTTAGACTCATACCCCCACACCCACACGGGGCGGAGAGTGGGCTGTGCCCACCCCAATTCCTGTACTTTATCAGTGAGGTCACCATTACATTACTCAGAGAAAAAGGAAATGCATTTTTCATTGCACAAAACAACATGTTTTCACTTTTTGCCTTTTTTTCTATGTGTTAAGAGAAAAGCACCATTTGGACAATAGTCTTCACAGATGTATCTAGTTTAAGCACTTCTATTTCAGCAGAATAAATGACTGCAGAATAGTTATTTCTGCAACTGAATGAGGAATACATTTTGCTTTGCATCCCAAGCTGTTAAGAAGATGATGAAACAATGTCAGATTCTTGTGATTCATCTGCAGAAGAAAGGTATATGCTGTGCATATGGCCAGAATATTGACTAAAAAAGACAATGCTTTCCTTTCCAAGACTATCATAATGCCACAAAGGATCTGACCTGCCCAATTGTCTAATGTTACTTAGCCAACATGTGACATTCACTGAATAAATGACATCTGCTTTGCCAATGTGTAACATGTTTTTGAAATGCATTATTGTTTTTTATGTTATTATTCACTGAATTAATAAAATATATTATTGCAGTTAATCATTGCTGTACTCTTCCATATGAGTGTAATGCTTGAGTGTGGATGAAGTGGGAAGGAGGGTCCAGAAGTAAAAAGCAGCAAATCGCTAAAAAGCAGAGCAACAGCACTGTTTTGAGTGAAAAGAAAGAAGAAGCAAAAGACTAAGAAAGTAGAGCTCTCAACCAATCAGGGACAAATCCGAAAACAGTCAGAGCCAATCAGTGACACTTTTAAAATATTAGCACTATTAACTTGAGACAATGACACAATAAGAGAATGTAAATTCATATGCAGTTTCTGAAGTAAAAGAAGTCTTTAACTCTAATTATTGTCATCATTTATTAAGTGCAATTCACCACCTATTCTCTGAAAGTCATCAGTTTTAGGAGGAATTAAGGGGGACAGAGCTAAAATTTGAGTCAAAATCAGGAGCTTCCCTTTAAAACAGGGACAGTTGGGAGGTATCATGTTATAAAAATGTTAATTAATGTATTTTTGGAAACTTAGTACTGTTTTTGTTTCTGCTTTACTGATTAATTATGCTTGCAATAGATGGAAAGATTTAATTTAAAATAAAGGGAACAAATACCATCCCTGTCTACTAAATCAGAGTTTTTCTAGTATGCATTCTGTACAATGCAGTATTATGAACATCAGAACAAATTGCTTAATGTTAACTTGTGCTAAGTATGTGATTAGAGGAAAAACATTGTTTCACTCACAGTTCTGAACCTCACTAGAATACAAGAAAGCAATAAAACAGAAGCATATAATGTTTTAAAGATGTTGGTCATCAAGCAAAAATGCTGATAATTACAAGCATGCAGCCAGCTGCAGAGAAGCTGCATTAAAAACCTCTGAATTGCACAAGAATGCATTAAGAATCTTTTTGACTAGGAAGTTATGCAGACATAAAATGTAAAGGGACTGATGCAGGCTATATGTTACAAGCTTGAATAAATACTGATGAGTGACACATAACATGTGGGAGAAAACACTTTTCAAAACTGAAGTACTGTTGTTTTTTGTTTGGTTTACTGACATTTAGAATGTTCCAGTACTTTACAGGTGATACCACAGGACTTTGCAGAAAAAACAACAGGAGGCATATTAAAATAGAATACCAAATGACCAAATGAAATTGCAGCACTTAAAAGTCTCGTAAAAACTTTAGATTTCTTTACTCACAAATGGCAAACAGAAGAAATTATTGTACACTACCAGTGAAGTTGTTTATGCACTCATTTCCATCCTAGCAAATGAAACTAAAGCTATGAGTAAAAAGGTCACACAGTAAAACAAATTGGTTAAAAACCACAAAAAGAAAAAAATCTAGCAAAGCTAGACTTTCCACTGTGTGATACCTTAAACATCTTGTATTAGAGGTGACATGGGATATACGCAAATTACCCTTTAAGGATACCAAGTGTTCCAGCTAAATAGCAATTCTGAAAGTTCATGACTTTTTCTTTTAAGTCTATTTAAGGACAATTTCAGGTCAATAAAGCCAAACCCCACTAGCTGTGGACATACTTGTTTCTGAGGAATAATGATCAGTAAAGCATCATAATATAAGAAAAAACATGCAGCTAAAGAGACATCACTTAAAAACAAAATTACTGAACTTGAAAATAAATTACAAACAAACTACGACCAAGAAATAGAAAAATAAATAGCTCTACATCAGAAAGAACGTTGCCTTTCAAATGATAATAATGTCTCTTTTCAAGAAATAAAAACAATAGCCAATTATGCTGAATGGGTGCAAATGCCAATCAAATTCCTAGCCAGCCTAATAAATCAAAGAAAACCTTTACAAATTATTCCAGAATTTATATACAAAGATAAAAATTACAACTAGCACAAGGTCTAACTATTTGAGGAACTGTATTTGCATGCATACACAGAACAATCCAACACTATACTATAATAAATCAAGAAATGGAAATATTCTTGAAACAACTAAATTTTCCAACACTCTTACAAGATCAGAGAGAACATCTCTCATCTCCTATCACACTCCAAGAAGTAATTACAGCTATCAGAAATCTTAAGTCAATTAAATCCCCAGGACCAAATGGATTCACAGTGGAAATTTATAAAGCTTTTATTCCAACAACTTCTAAAATATTACTTAATCTATTTAATTACCTTATAATTAATAATATTACTGATCATTATTTAAATGCATCAAAAACAATATTTGTTCTTAAAGACAAAGCTGACCCTAAAAATCCAGGGAAACTACAGACCCATATCTTTAATCAATGTGGACATAAAGATATTTGCCCCCATCTTAGCCAATAGATTCAAAACTGTGATAACTAGCATCATTTCACCCTATCAGTCTGGTTTTACACTACAAAGATAAACCTACGACAACACCATAACACTGGATGCTATGATTACATTGTCTAGTCAGAAAAACTGCACGCTCTTTGCTCTAGTAATAGATACATCTAAGGCTTTCGACAGAATCAATTAAACATTCTTATTTTCAATATTGCATACTTCAACATCCCCCCAGAATTTATAACATTTATTAAAGTATTATACTCCAAAGCACATACTATACTACAGATTAATAAAAGATTGTCTTCTAGAACAGATATTAAAAACGGAGCTAAACATGGATGCCCGCTGTCACCATATCTCTTCAATTTGTATATTAAACCACTATTTCTATTTATTACACAAAAAAACTACCAACAAATACCAAATTTATATAATACAATGATTCCTTCTACAGTCTTTGCAGATGACGTAAACCTATATTTTACAATAACAAGCTCTGATATTTAGAAAAGCTTAACCTCTATAATCGTCTACTCAAAATTCTCTAATTATAAAATAAACCCAGAAAAATCACTAATATTTCCTACCAGTCTATTCTCCAAACTAACGATATACCCTCTACCCACAGAAATTAAATTTAAGCACACTATGAAATACCTCAGAATTGCCTTTCATCAAGACTCATCATTAGTGTATCAAAGCAATGTAACAAACCTATGGTCAACAAAACAACATGACCTTCATATATGGGAAAAACTTCATCTACCCTTATTAGCCAGGGTTGCCATTATCAAAATGAACACCCTACCCAGAATGTTATACCCATTCAATGCTACTGTCATACCAATACAAACTACGTTCTTTCATAAACTACACTCCTCTCTTATCAAGTTTGTATGGTATCCTAACTCAGTCAGAGGTACATATAAAAACTGATTCTAAAGAACAAGGAGGCTTAGCACTCCCAGACTTTGAACTATACTATGACATAATAAGGATCAACAGGATCCTGACAATATCTGAATATAATCCAAGCAGGAAAACATGATTTCCTACATGGGAAACTCGGGTATATGTCATAACCACGAAATTTCATATGTGTGACTACATATATGTTGACAAATAAAATGTGAACACTGTAAACAGCAAATGGCCCCGACATCAAATTTTTCATTAGTGAAAAAATTCATGCTGCCGTTTGCAAAAAAGTTAGAAACCTGAATCAGGTGGGGGGCTTTGCTCCCCGACCCCCCTCCCACATCCCCCTAACTAAATATACCAACTCTGAGATTGCACTGCAGTGAAGGAAAGGGCAACACCATGTAGTTGGCCAACTACCTCCTTGCCCTGTGACATATTCATCAAATCGCTTAAATGCATTTCAATGAAAATGTGTCGCTCATTACATAGGTTCATAGGTTCATAGGTTCATACTAGGCTATCTGCCCTAGGGTATTTATAAGCCTAGCCAGAGTGTGTTTGGCTTTCGCCACCCATTTTAAATTAATTTTGCTATGCCTTTTTTTGAGGTTAGTATACTGTGCCTCTGTCTAACAGTGACACAGAAGTGATAGCCGGGGTAAACCTATGATCTCCCATCCACTCATCAAGATTCCTCTTGAAGAGAGTCAATGTGGGACTCTGCCTAACCTGGACTGGGATTTTATTCCAGAGTGAAGGGAGCCTCTGGGTTATGAATCTGTCCCTCCAGCATGTCCTATTTATTTCAGTGCTGAGGTTCAAGTCTCTCGAGCGCGTAGCTCAATGGGATTTGGATTTTCTGAGGTGCAGCATGTCCATTAATTCGGGGTTGGACATGGCTTTATACATCAGGCACAGATCGCCTCTGAGCAGGCGGTATGCCACTGAGTAGAGCTGGAGTTTCTTTAACCGGGCAGCATATGGCATCGGTTTGAGCCCTTTGATCCTCTTGGTGAGGTACTTTTGGGGTCTTTCCAGTTGCTGCAGGTGTCTGGTAAGGTACATCCCAAAAGGGGCATTGTACTCAATTATGGGCCTGATGAGGGATGAGTAAAGAGGTACGATGACCTCCCCTGATCTAGATGTGAATCCCTTCATGATTAGGTGGGCTATATAAAATGTTTTTCTAACCACTTTGGCCACGTGGTTGTCAAATGAGAGATTGCTATCAACTTGGGTCCCCAGGTCCCTAATGACTTCTTCTGTACTTAATGGATTACCACCTATGTGGTAATTTGTGGGCACTTTGTTTTTGCCAAAGGGATGACTATACACTTTTGGCGTTTAGCTTGAGGCCATGGCTCTGGCACCAGTTGTCTGTTTCTATGAGGTCCTTTTGGAGGATGCTTGTGTCGGCTGGAGAGTTGATTATGGCACCCAGTTTGCAGTCATCTGCGAACTTGGTCAGCCACAGTCCTTCTGTGTTGGCCTGTACCGCCGAGAAATATATACCGAACAAAAGAGGTCCCAGGACTGAGCCTTGTGGGACGCCACTTGTAACTGGTTTGGAGTCTGACATGGCTCCAGCAATTCTAACCATGTGGGTTCTATCCTTGAGCCAGTTTGCAACCCATCTAGTGACATAGGGGTTTATATTTAAGCTGGTGAGCTTATCTATAATGCCCGAGTGGGGTATTGTATCGAAGGCTTTTGCAAGGTCCAGGTAGGCTGTGTGGACCACCTTCCCCTCGTCAATGGCCTTGGTGACTGTTTCAAAGAAATCAACCAGGTTTAAGAGGCAGGATCTGCCCTTAACAAAGCCAAACTGGGTAGGATCCAGTGTCTGTAGGTCCCCAATATCTTTATTTATGAGGTCCATGATGATCCTTTCCATAGCTTTGCAGACCAAGCTAGTCAGGCTTATGGGGCGATAGTTTCCAGGATCCATTGAGGCACCACCTTTGTGGAGAGGGACCACTGTTGCTGTACACCACTCTTTGGGTACATATCCTGTAGTAAGGCTAAGATTGAACAGTAGTTTTATGTTTGGGATTAGTTCTTCTTGGAGTTCATGTAGGACGCAGCCCAGGACACCATCTGGTCCCATTGATGCTGTGTTTTTTGCTTTGGAGAGGGCGGCTCTTACCTGAGCATCTGAGATGTCAGGGGGGCAGCACTCTGTTGGGATAGATATTTGCCCTTTTGGTGGCGAGAGGGGGGAGAAGTTTGCACTGAACCTGTCAGCTAGGATGTTGGCAATGTCTGTGGGCTCGGTGTATTTTTTGTCATTTTGGACTAATTCTGAGCATATCTGGGAATTCCCACCCAGGTTCCTAACATAACTAAAGAAAGCCTTGTGATTATCCTTAGTGTCCTGTGCAATTTTTCTCTCGAAGCTGGCCTTAGACGATTTTATGAGTGCCCGTAGTTTTTTGCTAATACTGATAAGAGATGCCTTCCCTCTTTGGGATTTTGCTCTATCATGTAGTAGCTTCCTCCTTCTATTGTATAGTTTGTTTATGGCTGGGGTCCACCAGACAGGACGTCTGCCTTTGGAGGATTGGGTCTTGGTTTTATTTGGGATTGCATGATCCATGCATTCCTGAAGGTGTTCATAGAATGCGTTTATAAAGGATTCTGCAGTCTGGGCCGTATTTTCCACAGGCCTGGGGGCTTTGAAGGATTTCTCCTCGGTTTTGAGGCATGTGAAATTTGCTTTAGAGAAGTTTTTCACTGTGGTTTTCTGGGCAGGGGGTGGGGTCGGGATGTGAATATCCAGTGAGATTAGTTTATGGTCTGATCTTACCAGTGAGGGATAGACTTCTGGTCTGGAGCATAGTGTCCCCATGTTGGTGATGATCAGGTCCAGTATGTTTTCCCCTCTTGTGGGAGTGGTAACAAGTTGTTCCATAGCATTTGAGTTTATAAATTCTAGGAACCTTTGGGCTAGGGTGTTGGAGCTAGAGTAATGCTCCCAGTCTATGTTTGGGTAGTTGAAGTCACCCAATATAATGGTGTTTGGAGAGACCTTCATATTTTCCAGTATTCTCAGGAAGGCCAAGTGGGGTTCCTTTGTCTGGGAGGGTGGTCTGTAGCAGGCTATAAACTGGAAGGCAGTTTTACCCACTGTTAGTTGCACATGGATAGTCTCTGATGCTTCGTGCTGTGCCACCAACCTGGAGGTGTGGGTATCTTTGACGAATATTGATACTCCCCCTCCTTTTGTGGTTCGGTCCAAGTTTTGGGGCTGAAAAGCATGGTATGAGGTATAACCTGGTAGTGCTGGGGTGCTCTCGGGAGCCTTGAAACAGGTTTCTGTTACTGCACAGATATCGATGTTCTCCATGCTAAGGAGAGTTTCGAGTGCATGCATCTTGAGGTTCAGACTTCTGGCGTTGAGTAGCATTACTCTTAGTTTCTTATCCCTTGTGATACCTATGGAGGTGGGTTTGTCTTTTGAGCCTTGCCTTAAAATGGCACTATGGGGGTAGCAAGAGCCTTTGCCAATATCCGAAAGCCCAGGGGTGACAGGTGCAAGCCGTCCCTAGCGAAGCATCGTGGCTTGTCGAACATGTCATCCCAGGCTGACAGGCATTGGATCCCCTTTGAATGACACCAACACTTAAGCCAATTGTTGAAAGTGATCATCTTGTCTTCATATTGTGGCATCATTCTTGGTGAGGGTAAGATGCTACTCAAGGTCAGGGTCATACTGGCCTGGGCTACATGCTCAGAGAGCTCCTCTATGTCTCTTTTCATGTAGTCTAGTGAGGTATGTCTCAGGTCATTCACACCAGCATGGACAATGACTGAGTCATATTTGTACTTGCCTTGGAGTGACCTAAGTGCTTGTGTTATGTGGTGGATCTTAGCACCCGACAGGCAGCTCACCATGACCTTCTCCTTGTTCAGCCTGGTGAGCAGGACGTCAGTGTGCCTGACGATAGAGTCACCTATTACAAGTGTATCAGGTGTGTTGTTTAGCCTTAAGGGCTGTGACTGTTCGGCACACTGGCTTTGTGAGCTATGTGTTGCACGTGTTTTGTTTTGGGGTAGCGGTTGCTTGGGTGTCTGCTTTGGAGGTCTCTGCTGCTTAGGCAGATTTTTATTTAGAGCCTCCAAGTATGTTTTTGTGTGTTTATGTGTTTGGTTTGTTGTCGTGGTAGGTCTATGTGAGACTGGAATTGTAGTGAGTGTGGTTTCCTTCTCCTCCTGACTGGTTACGCCAGTACTGAGTTGAGAGAGATTAGCCTCCAGTTTGGCTATATGGTTGCATCTCTCACATGTGTTGGAATTTGTTGGGAGGAAGAGAGGGTTGTCTGTGTACATGAGGCAGTTGTAACATTGCCTCAAGATTCCCAGATTCAACAGCTGGACCGGAGAGGAGATTGACAACTGACCTTTGGACATGCTAGAATAGTATTGGGAATTCCTTTATAATTGAAAAAAGGGCCAATGGGGAACAAGGTACTCAAGGGGAGTTTGTGAGGGTGTAGTGCTTTTAATTTTTTAGAGCTGACTTATATTATTGCTTTAGTGAGCAAGTGCCAGGTAACTTAAATGCAATGTGTTACAGGTAACTTAAATGCAAAAACAACAAACAGTAACTTTCTTTCAAGTGAAACAAGGAAATAAGTACAGTAAGCAATGCAGATATCACTAGGGATCCACAGAAGTGCTAAAAGGCCACATGTTCACTTTTCAGCCATTTCATGCATATGATATAGACTTGGGTAACTCTATAGTATAATTATGTTAAATCATTAAACATAAATCCCCAGGATCTCTCATTCTTGGACTAACAAAGTTCAAAGAACATAAAGTTACATACAACACTAGGAGAGAAAATTAAGGCACTGCAAAAACTTCTTAACTCATTGAATTTATATACTGCCTTTATTATAATGCAACCTCTGCATATGAATCCTAATCTTAAGATTAATGATAAAATGTCTTTCTTCTTTTTAAAGTTATCAGGAAGCTTATATTTAATTATTGAGGCCAATGAACCCACTATTTCCAATTACTTGTGTAAAGTTTTCCAGTACTATATATTTCCTATCCACATAAGTCATATGAGCACATTATAGTACATAAGTCATATGAGCATGCTATAGCTCTTCTCAAGCACTTGTTTCATTCTCTCACTGCTGTGGTCCACTGTTATCTTGTCATCTGATGTTTCCAGAACTTGTGTCTCATTTTTGCATGGTCCATGTCACAATCCCAGCACTAGTAACATCAAAACCGTCCTTCTCCAAACATTTTGAGATGAGGAGTCAACTGTGTAAGAACGTACTTTCGCTGTAACCTTGAGTTATACAATTTTCACATTGTGTGACAGTTCTCCCATACATTACTTTATTTATCTTCTCCTGTTTCTAGTATTCCTTCCTCCCTCCCTCCCTGTTCAATTTGTTCTAGACTAGTTTAACAGTTATCCACATACATTAGATCATCTTTCCCCTTTACAAACATAATCTACTTGCTCTATGGAGCCATCTTCCATTTATTCTTTCTGAACTTTTTCCCTAATTCCAACCTTCTAACTTTCCATCCCCAGTTTTGCACAGGACCACCATTCTTCCTCTTCCACCATATCTAGCTTAGAATATTCCTAATGTAACCTTTTCATTTCTTTTTTTTTCTATTAGTTGCTCACACCACTCAAGACCTCTTTATGGTCATCCTTCAGGTTTTTTCTAAGCTTCCCAGAGCCTCAGTCTAGACCTTTAGAATCTGTGTGTCCTCACTGGAAAAGTCACATCTCATTAATACTTCCTTGTACTGTTTCAGAACATCATCCAACAATTTATCAGTGATCTCCTCACCTTGACCTCATCTTTCATTCTTACCTTCTTAGGCTGGGAAACTTTTCTTTTAGCTTCCAATCTTCATCCTTTGTTAGTACTTCTCATATGCATTTTTTAAGTTCAAGGCCAAGATGTAATATGGGAAAGTGGACAACACCCACCAACCTCCACTTCATGTCTATGCATAATTTTTTACTTATTACAGTGTTAGTGTTTTCCCATGGAAAACAGATATGGCTCCGGGGCAGTTATGGCAAAGAGACACTAGGCTCAAGCCCCTCCCCTATTCATAATGACAATACTGGTAACATCTAAGAAGGCTCCAAGACTTAGCAAGAACTCTCACTTAATTTGTCTCCAGATGGCATTAAAGTGATAGGTCACAATGAAGTGTGTTAAGTACAGCAACACTAGGCTCAAGTCCCACTGTTCAGAGTGACATTACTGGTAACAAGCAAGGCTTCAAATCAGGGTCAGGACACCCAGTTAATTTATACATACATATAAATATTTCAAGCATGGGCATTAATAACCTTCTAGCCTGGCAATATACCAAAACACTTGTTCCCATAATAAGTGTCCAGGCTGTTCATACAAATATCTAATCTAGTGCTTGTTTTAATGTAATTTGTTAGTCTGTTACATGCATCAGCTGCTTTCTCAGAGAACCAATTAGTACAATTTTCATTCCTATAGAATCTTCTACATAGGTTGTCTAATGATTCCCTAGTACTTTTTGATAACCCCAAACATTTCCAGAGATAGTTGTCTGTAAATGCCCTGTGTAAGTAAATACAATCTCCCCTTAAATATCTTTGAGACACTGTACAAGTTCAGATATTTTAGTCTTTCATAATAACTTAAATTTTCACATCCATGGATGTCCTTGGTATATTTCTGTTGTAATCTTTCCAGTTTACCCATGCTTGTTGTCCTAAAAGGTTTCTATATTGTTATTCCATACTCAGGTTTGGGTCTAATGTAATGTAATCTCGTATACTATCAACACCTTTTACAGCAACTTTACTGCAAACTTACTAGTCGGTAAATTGGATACTTTCTTTCTCTTCCACCTCTCTCATCATCTCCCCGTGCAGCTAACACTTCTATACCTGTGTGAACAACAAAATTGTATAATTCTTATAGCTGGATTCTTTGACATATATTCGATTGCTCTATATCTCTCTGACATAATATATATTAGAAATGTTCTACACATCCTCTCACTTCTTATATCATGATGCTTCTATACCTATTTGTAAATTGATTTTTTTTTTTATTTATTTAACATTTGCTTACCAGGATAGTCCAACTGGTGGAGTCCTGGGGGGAAAAGCCACAGAAAACAAAATCACAGAATATAAACAATATATATATATATATATATATATATATATATATATATATATATATATATATATATATATCAATAACAATGGTTACAAATATAAAATGTTAACACAGTAATACAGAGGAATTACATACAAGAATAAGTGTACTACTCTATAGTCAAGTAGCAACCATGTTAAATGTGTATCCTTCATCATATTATATACCATCAACTTACTGTACAATGTGCTGTATTTAAATCTGAAGCTTTTATCCCCAGGCCTCTGTTGAAAAAGGACATGTGTCCACTCAGACTTTTCCAGTAACGAAATATAAAATAAAATAAATAAATAATAATAAATAACTAACAAACAATGACTTCATCATTTCTTATTTCCTAGACATTATAAATATTTCTATATAGCCTATAGTTCTATAACTATCATTAACCAATTGCTTGATATGATTAGAAAAATTAAAAGTTGGATCTACCCTCATGCCCAGGTCCTTAAATTAATCTATAGTTTCAGTCACTGTGTATTGTATTAAATATTCACCTTTCAGTTTATGTCTCCCAAATCCCATATGCTTAATTTTTGATATATTTACGAGCATATTATTCTCCAGTGCCCAAATGGTCAATTTAGTCAAGTTATTTTGCAGATGTGCCCCATCTGTAATACATGTAATCAGTTTACACAATTTCAGATCATCTGTATACCTGAACACCTCAGATTAAAAAGTTAGGTCCGAAAGATAAAATCTAAACATGTAAGGGCCTAGGATAGAGCCCTGTAGAACACCCTGACTGTAACCAAGAATTTCACCTGCCAAATTATTGTATGAAACTTACCATGTCCTATTTGTAAGCCATGCAGCTATCCATCTTATCAAGAGTATATCAATACCTAGTTGTTCTAATTTATTGATAGGTGTTTTCTGTATGGCTCTGTCAAATACTGAAGTTAAATTTATATAAATTACATCACAGCACAAGTTTTTATCCATAGCTGATATTATATTGTTATAGAACATCATGTTACAGGTGGTGATAGAACTATTTTCAATATACTCATGGTGATATATGGTTTCAAGTCCCAAACTATCCAGTTCTAACAACACCTTAACCAATATTAACTTTTCCATTATTTTTCCACAACATGAAGTTAGACTTAAGGGGCTATATGAGTCAGGATTTGTCCTACTCCCCTTTCCCTTAAAGACAGGTTTATTAAGTGGATGTCTCCAATCTTGAGGAATCTTTCCATATTTATATGACATAGTAAACACAAATATAATGGTACAGGAAGTTCTTGGTGAAGTGTTCTCAGGTCATTAGTGCTAATTTCATCTCCACCCTGTGCTTTATTTGAATCCAGTTTGAGCAGTTCTTTTTCAATATAATCTAACTTGATTCCAGTATCTCAGGTTAGCTGGATGTCACTAGGGGAACGTATCACCCTCTTTCTGGTGCCAAACTGTTTTGCATTATAGGTTCATAGGTAGGTACTAGGCTATTGGCCCTGGGGCCTATACAAGCCCAGCTAAAAAGGTACCCTGGCTTTTGCCACCCAAGAAATTTTTTTCCTGTGCCACTGTCAAGCAGAGCCACAGAGGTGATCCCCGGGGTGAATTTCCTATTTCCCATCCAATCTTCAAGATTTTTCTTGAAGAGTGGTAATGAGGAACTTTGCTTGATATAGATAGGTAGTTTGTTCCAGAGTATGGTAAGTCTCTGGGACAGGAATCTATTCCTCCAGCATGTTCTGTTTATTGTGGTGACAAGGTTTAGGTCCCTAGAGCATGTAGCTTGGAGGGATTGGGATTTCTTTAAGTGGAGCATGTCCAACAGCTCTGGGTTTGACATAGCTTTGTATGTTAGGCAGAGATCACCTCTGAGTAGACGATATGCAACGGAGTAAAGCTGGAGTTTTTTGAGACGGTCTGCGTAGGGCATCTGTTTGAGGCCGGTAATCCTCTTTGTGAGGCATTTCTGCGGCCTTTCCAGTTGTTGTAGATGTCTTGTGAGGTACATATCAAAAGGGGCGTTGGACTCTATAATGGGTCTAATGAGTGATGAGTAGAGGGGAACATTGACCTCTTTTTTTCTGCATGAGAAGCCTTTTGTGATGAGGTGTGCCACGTGGAAGGATTTCCTGACTACTGTGACGATGTGATTATCAAAGGAGAGACTACTATCCACCTGTGTCCCAAAGTCTCTTATCACACTTTCGGCGTTAAGTATACTACTGCCTATGTTGTAGTTCATGGGTACAGAGTTTTTACAAAAGGGGATGACAATGCACTTTTTGGCATTGAGCTTGAGGCCATGACTTTGACACCAGGCATCTGTCTCAGTGAGGCGCTTTTGTAGATTAGATTTTGTAACTATATCTATAATCTGTTGTGCTTTAGAATAAATGTTAGAATCTACACACATTTTAGCTATTTATATGGCTTAACTCCTTCCACATCTTATGTACCTATAAAAAGCGTTCCTATTATGATGGATGGGTGGTGAAGTGGTGCAGCGGTTAGCATTATTGCCTCACAGCAAGATGTTCTCCGGTTCAATTCTCAGCTGAGTTGCCTTCTGTGCAGAGTCTGCATGTCCTCCCTGTGTTTTTTTTGGTTTCCTCAGGATGCTCCAGTTTCTTCCCATATAACAAAGACATGCAGTAGGTGGACTGGACACACTAAATTGGCCCTAGGTGTGAGTGTATGTATGAGTGTGTTGTATGCCCTTCAAGGAGGGTTGGACTTCCAGCTAGCAACCTGACCTCATAAAACCTGTAACTGCAACAGAAACAATGAGGGTTGAGAATGCTAATTGCCTGATGTGCTAAAAGGCATGGTGAGGACATGAGAGAGACAGGAGATTATGATTAATATGTTTATATAAGTGTTTTCAAATTTTTCTTGATCTTATCTCACACTGTGCTTACTTTTTTGCCCAGCTTATGTCAGTTTTCAAAGTTGTAGTTCAACCTCTGTTCCATTTCTATATTTGTTTGTCTCTCACCTTAATCACATATCTTGTTGTTATGGAAATATATCCTCCTGAAGTTATATATCTAGATCCTGATGTTAAACATTTTTTTTTTTTGCACTCAAACAATTTCTCTTTCAAAACTTTCCAATGAACACATAACTCTAGTTAGTTTTACACAGTGACTGTTTTCCTTCCATATACGTCTGTACATTGTTTTACATTTCAGTTTGGTAGACTTTTCTAGCAATAAATTAACCTTTATAACTACATGATCAGTGCATTTAAACTGTGATAAAATGTGACTTGAAGTAACAGTAATTTCTTTAGGAACACATACAATGTCTAGTATGTTCTATTCCCAGGAAGTTTTTTTTTAACAGTCTGAAGCAATTGGTGTTCCTGAACATAAGTTGTGAATAATTTCCTTACTAATGTTGTTGAATTATTATTTCAATCTGTTTCTAGTAAATTTAAGTCACCAACTAATGTTAGTCTTCCCTCTTGTTTCATGTAAGAAATGTATAAATTCCTCTAGGTCATCAGCACTTGACTTTGGTGGTCTATACACTCCAACAATTGTTATATGCTCCAGGGTTGTCTTTATTGTTACAGTTACACAGTATACAGTATTGGTGTTATCACTGAACATGTAATAATCACAGGTCTCATAACTCTGTAATCTGAAATCATAACACCTCCACCTGATGTTTTTGTTAGGATGCCTGTTACAGTAAAAACATTCGTACCCTGACAGAATGGGTTTCCAGTCATTGTTCTTTAACCATGTTTCACAAACAATATGAACATCAATCTTGTGGAAACATAGCAAATTTTCCAATAAAAAAAAACTTTGTTATTAGTGCTCCTAGTATTAACAACCATCATACATGCATCAAATGTTGCTATCTGTAAACTGCTAAATTTTTGGCCTAGCAAAAATCCTGCCTAGTGTTTATCAAACATTGCAAAATATCTGCTGCATTTTTTTTTCCCTGATCTTGACAAATGCTCGCCATCCTGTCTTAACACATGTGCCCCAAACTAGGCTTGGATCTCTACACATTTCCATTTTTTTTTAAAACACAACATTTTTTCCACATAGGTATTTACTCAAAAATCTTTTCATTCTCAGTGACCTGACTATCCTTTCTAAATGTGATTTGTGAAAAATACGTCCTAACACCAGTACAAGCTATACTATCTAAGATGGCTGTACGTTCCCTACTTACAGTCACAGAGTCCTTGTAGATGAGATGATTTGTACCAACATGAATAAAAACAGATCCATACTTCTGTACATTAAGGCATTCCAAGGCTTGTCTCACATCTTCTGTTTTTGGTTCTGGCAACCATAACACTATTCAGTGTTCATTATCTTCTCTGCAAATGTAAGAATCATTTCCACTAATAATAGACTCTCCAGTTACAAGAATATCTTTTGTGACCAGATCTGAAGAATCTTCAACTTCTAATACAATACTATCTGCTCTATCAATTGCTTAAAAGGAATGATCTTCATCACCATTAGTCTTATTAATCCCACTGTTTTCATTGTGTATTAAATTTGCAGGCATACAGTTCTCATCCAGCTGGTATTGTAAATCCACAGTTTGAGCCATGTAGTCAACATCTGTCTTTCTTTTCTTTTTTCTAACAGTAATGTTCTTCAGTCCTTCCACATTCAATTTTGATTTCTTCCTTTTCACCTGATCCTTGCCTTTTTTTTCTATCCTCTCTGAGATAGAAAAATGTTACCATTTCCTGTAATCTGTGTGTTACACACCAAAGCAGTGTCCTTTTTAGAATGCATTCTCTTTACTTTATAGACATTTATCAGTTTCTTTTTCTTCTTTATTTGTTGTTAACCTCATCTTGTCTTTCTTTTTCTGTTTCCTTCTTAACACTCTGAATCCTCAGATTGCTGAATACTTGCTTCTAGAATTCTAAAGTTATCAGGGACATTACCTTGTTTTGTAGGGGTTGAATGATCTACAAACGACAGACACATCCTTTCCTAAATCTGTTCTATTTGTTCTTTGCCCAGCATTATTTACCTCACCAGTCCAGTCATCATTATGTGAAACAACAGTGACAATTGCACAAGAGCAATCATCATCAGTAAGTATATAGAGTTGCTTCTAGTAATGATAAACAAATCATCCAACGTTTTACATGAGGAATACAGATCACCAGTGTTATTGGGTGTTACCTTTAAATATTCATAGCATTTATTACACTGTACAAGTTATTTGTTCTTTAGCAAATCATTGACATACTCATTTAAGGAATCCATACTCAGCTTCAAATGGATAAAAAATTATAAAAAGAAAATAATCAAAATCAGTGACCACAGAATTCAAAGAGTACTTAAATCAAATTCTATGAGAAAATCACAAAAGCAATATATAACTAAAGTATAGTAAAATTGCTGTTGTGACTGTACACATTCTGAAACTCAGGCAAAAACTGTAATTCCTTTATGTCATGCATGAATACGCACAGTAGCTTCTTACTATCGTTTGCAGTCACACTTCCTTTTAACAGTAAATATCAATAAATCACAAACCAAGACTGGATTGTTTAGATAACCTCTGGATTGTCCTCTTTGCAGTATGTGTGAATTTAAAGCTGACTAGGCCCCTTGGGATGATTTAGAGCTTGCCTGTCTAAAACCTATCCCTTTCTAACAGCCAACAGTGAAAATTAAAGGTAAAACAACAAAATATAAATCAAAGTAAATTTCCTTGTCTGCAAGATGTTTTTTTCTTCTTAAAAACAGTAAAAACAGTGATAAAAATAAAATATAAATTAAATAAAACTTCTCTTAACAGTCAACTCCACAGTAAATTATGATGATAGGAGGTATTGCCAGTCATGCGAGGAAAAGTAGGGCAGTAGATGTGTAGCATATGCTAGCTGAAGTTTTGTAAAGAATGATATGACATTTGCATTTCAAACTGATTTGTACAGATGTTTGTGTTTGAAAATGTATTTGCAAAGCTGCTTGTGTTAAAATCGATCAATAGTGTGATCTGCTGGAAAGTAAAGAAATGTACACATGTTATTGTAATTAAATTAAATCCATAGGTTTTTAACTGAGGATACTGGAAGAGTAGAGGCCAATCACAATCCAGCTGCAACAAACTTTGAGAAATAGTTGAAATTAAATTAGGCCATAATGATTTTATCATAAAGTTCTAGTTGCAGCCAAAGCCAGAGACAATGTCTGGGAAAAGAAGTATTATGAAGCCTTCTTTACTGTCTCTAGCATGGAGATAATTGCTACTCAGTAAGGGTAGAGGTTTGAAATTGTTTTATTACTTCCAGCAGCTGGAGCAGATCTGATCAAAGCTTTATCTGTTTGTATGATAACTCATAGATGCTAAAATTCTGACAGCTTCTAGTGATGGGGGATAGTGTGGGAAAGAGAGTCAGATGACCAGATGTGAGTGATGCCATTCTGTAAGCCAGAAATAATATTTAGATATTAGTAGAAGACGACACTCAGTATTCTGTTTTCTGTCTTGGATCTGACAATGATGACCACTCACCCACTTCATCTTGCCTTACTATAAAGTGACCAGGGATATGAATTCTCTAAATCAGTTAGGAAAGTATACTGAATAGTTAAGTATCATTTTTCTGTAACTGTGTGAATCTTTCCAGCTGTATTTTCAATATTTCCTGTGACTGAAACTCTGTTGTTTACTGTAAAGCGATATAGGATCATAGCATCATAGGAAGTTACTAGGTTAATGGCCTGAGGGCCCTTACAAGCCTAGCCGAATTTATTGTTTTTACCACGATCAGCAGCTATCACTCCTGTCAAAGAGGGACACAGGTGGAACCCCTAGGGTGAATTTACAGTTACCCATCCAATTGTCTAGATTGGATTTGAAGAGGGACAATAAGGTGCTCTGTTTCATGTGAAGTGGGAGTCTATTCCAAAGGTGTGGTAACCTCTAGGAGATAAATCTGTCCCTCCAGCAGGTTCTATTGATGTCACATACCAAGTTTAGGTCCATAGAGTGAGTAACACATGTGCCATTTGACTTGCGGATGTGCAGCAGTCCCAATAAAGCAGGGTCAGAAATCACCTTATTTGCAAGGCAGAGGTCGCTTCTGAGTTGTCCATATGAAACAGAATAAAGTGACAGTGATTTCAGATGATCCACAGATGATAGCTGCTGAAGACCTTGAATTTTCCTTGTGAGGAACCTTTGTGCTCTCTCCAATTGCTGCACGTGCTTTGAAAGGTACATATCAAAAGGGGTATTGTATTCAATTATTGACCTAATAAGTGAAGAGTACAGGGAGGTGATAATATCTCATTTTCTCAAGGCAATGCCCTTATTTATGAGAAGAGCCATACAGAATGCCTTTCTTATCAATGTTATAACATGGTGATCAAAGGCAAGATTGCTGTCAACCTGAGTGCCCAGATCTCTCACCACTGAGTGTATACTTAGGGTATTGCCATAGATGTGGTAATTTGTAGGAGCATTATTCTTAATGGAAGGGATGATAATACATTCTTTGCACTGATGTTGAGGCCATGACTTTGGCACCAGTCATTTACTTTCTTAAGACCTTCCTGAAGGATGCTGACATCATTTGGATATTCTATGACTGCATCAAGTTTGCAGTTATCAGCAAACTTTGTCAGCCACATTTCTATGAAGCCTGAGTGAGGGTTAGTGTAAAATGCCTTGGCTTGGGCTAGATAGGCTGTATGCACTGACTTCTCCTTGTCCAGGGCCCTGGTGCTGTCCTCGAAGAAGTCCACCAGGTATAACAGGCATGATCTCACCTTGACAAATCCAAACTGGGTAGGATCTAGTGTTTGGAGATTACCTACATATTGGCTGATTAGAACCATGATGATTCTCTCTATGGCCTTACAGATAAGGCTAGTCAGGCTAATAGGTCTGTAGTTCCCAGGGTCAGTAGAAACACTACCTTTGTGCAGGGGATAACGGTGGCTGTTTTCCATTCAGCTGAGATGAAGCCAGTGCTTAGACTGTGATTGAAAAGAGTACCTGATGGTGATGCCAATTCCTGCTTGAGGCCATGTAGGATGCAGCCTGGGATGTTATCAGGTCCCACTGATGCTGTGTTTTTGGGCTTAGAGAGGCTGTTTACGACCTGCTCTTTAGAGATACAAGGTAGGGGACAGGTGGTAGGGATGTCATAAGGTACGTGTGGTGGGGACAAAGAAGTGAAGTTTTCACCAGACCTGTCAGCTAACAAGTTAGCTATGTTCACTGGCTCCGTATATGTGTTACCATTAACTACCTGTTCAATGCAAATCTGGGCCTTACCGTTTAGGTTACAGATGCAACTAAAGAATGCCTTATGGTTATCCTTTGCTGAGGAAGCTAACTTGGGTTCAAAGTTTCCCTTGGAGGACTTCACAAGAAATCTTATTTGCTTACTTAAGCTAAGGAGGGACTGTCTCCAGTTTAAAGCCTGCTCCTTCTTACTCTTAGACAGCAGTTTCTTCCTTTTACTGAAAAGCTTGTTAATAGCCATTGTCCACCAGGCAGGTTTGCTCTTCCTTAAAGAGCTTTTTTGGTCCTAACAGGTACTGCCGAGTCAATGCAGTTATACAAGTGCTCGTATAGGGCATTGGTATAGAGCTTGGCATAGTTACTGGTTCTGTCTGAGGGGGGAGGTGCAGTGAAGATATTTATACCACCCTGTAAGAGGTTCTAATCTGCTTTGGAGAAGTTCTTTAGTCTAGTTGCTGCTGGAGGAGACAGCTGTGATAGTTAATTCAAATGAGACTGATTTGTGGTCAAATCTCACCAGAGATAAACTCACAGTGGGGGTGCTACATTGGTCTTTCATATTTGTAAGCATCAGATCCAAGATGTTGATACCCCTAGTGGGGGTGTCAACCAGCTGGTCCAGGGCATTGCAGGTGACAAACTTGAGGAACCTTTGTACAGGTGAGTTTGAGCACGAGTAATTCACCCAGTCAATGCTAGGGTAGATAAAGTTGCCCAAAGCCATGGTGTTTGCATGTATCTTGATAGACTCAAGTTGATCCAAATAGGCAGAGTGGGTATTCTGATTCATGAAGGGGATTCTGTAGCTATCAGTGACTTGAATGGGGTTCCTACCAACAATTAATTGCACCTGAAGTATCTCTGGGGCATCATACTGTTTAACCAATCTGGAATTGTATTTATCTTTGATGAATATTGATACATCATCTCCTTTACTTTTCACTCCTTCAGTTTGTGGTCTGAACATGTGGAAGGAGGTGTAACCTGTTATGGCTGGAGTGCTCTCCACAGCCTTGAACCAGGTCTCCGTGACTGCACAATTTTCTGCGTACTCCAGATTGAGAACTGCTTCCAGTGAGTGCAGTTTAATGTTAAGACTCCTAGCATTTAGTAGCATGACATTGAGGTTGCTTTTGGTTGGTATTTTTAAGTCAGGAGTTTTGTCCTTGTGACACTGCCTAAAAAAAGGCACTATGAGGGTGGCAAGACCCTTAGCCAGTAGCTGAAGTCCCAGGGGTGATAGATGAAGACCATCTCTGGCAAACCATCGAGGTCTGTCGATCATGTCATCCCAGGCTGCAAATACTGAGTCCCCTTAAAATGGTACAAAAAACTAAGCCAATTATTGAAGTCAATCATTTTCTGTTTGTATTGAGGCATTAATCTAGGTGAAGGTAAAATGCTGCTTAAGACTAGGGACATACCTGCCAAAGATACACAGTCAGAGAGCTCAGTCATGTCTCTCTTCATATAGTCCAGAGAGGTACGTCTCAAGTCATTTACATCAACATGGACTATAACAGAGTCATAACAGTGCCTGTTGTAAAGAGACTTGAGAGCATGTGTGATACAGCAGATCTTGGTACCTGACAGATTACTGATTGTGACCTTCTTCTTGTCCAACTTGGTGAGAGGGACATCTGTGTGTCTCACAATGAAGTCACCTATAAGTAATTTGTTAGGTTTGGTGTTTAGCCTTATGGGCTTGACAGTTGAGACACTGGTGCATGAGCTATTGTGTGTATTGTATTTTGCAGAGGAAGTTTTAGGTGTATGATACTTGTGTTTGTGTTTGGGTGGTCTCTGGTGTTTAGGTAAGTTCCTGGTGAGGGCCTCCACATATGTAGGTATGTGTGACGTGGGTTTGGGTGAAGCAGGTGGTGAGGTGTGACTGTTGACAACCTGCTCATCATCAGATGTATTAACTGGCAAGTGAGAGATCATGGATTCAAAATAGTTGCATCTCTTACATGTTAAGTTTGTGTGGGCAAGAAGTAGGGAGTTGTCTGTGTACATGAAGCAATTGCTACACTGCCTCAGGCTGCCCATGTTGACCAAACTGACTGGAGAAATTGTGGGAAGTTATCCATCCATAGAGTTATGTAAATTTATATGGTCAGAAACAGGAATATGTCAGGAAAAGGGGCTACAACTAGGAATAACTAGTGGGTGAGATGTGTTAATACCACAAAGGCCAGACTTAGTGCTACACTAGTCAGTACAGCAGAGCCTCAGAAAAAAATGTTCAGACTGATATTCCAATGGGTGCTTCACTGGTAATGCCTACTAAACTATGAACAGTATTATGTATGCATGTTTTAAATTTTTTACTGACTTTTTAACATCTTTTTACAATGGCTGTAAATGTTTGTTTTTCAATTTTTGATACTGGTACATGAGGTATTTTTAATAGATATATGCATATATATTTTAATAGCTGATTGTACTATGTTCATTCAACACTGACTAGGTTTCAAATGTTACTTTAAGGAATTTTTAGAAATTATGTAAATGGCATTGAAGTAAATTAATCAAATTGATTGGTTAATTGTTTAATTACTTGTATTTTCACTACATATGGAGCTTACAAACGTTAGGTTATTCATGTTCTGATGGATTATATTTCAAGACAAAAGAACTCAACTTTGGAATTTTACACCTGTTGGAGTATTGCTTTAATAAACTTGGATTCATTATTCTCAACTTGGCGTCTGGGCAGACATGGACTTTTTTGGTTTCTTACTTTAACTATTGACCGTATTCTTTTTCAGCTTATTATATCTATCCAAATATTTTCACTATGTAACTATAATTTCACACTGTATCAACTGATCTGAATTCTTGCTTAGTTAATATATTGTTTTTCTATTTTAGGTTTTGCAATAACTATATTTAATTGTCACCATATTATGTTAATGTGGAGCTTTTTGTCCTTGGGCCTCCCCTGAAAATGGGATATTATCCTAGTGAGACTTTCTTGGAAACCTACATCAAATAAAAATAAGTAAATAATCTTGGAACTGTCTCTGTACCATACCCTCTCTCCTTGCCATCTGCTGGAGATGAGCTCATAACACTATTAGCCACATCTATGGGGATGTTCCTGTTTGTATACAAATAAAACCATTTATGTGTCCATCATTTGGCTGCATTCATTCTCCTCTTTCATAGTTATCCATTGATTTATACAAAACTGAAGCAAGAGAGAAACTACCAGCTTTTTGATTAATCAAAAATTTAAATCCACAAAAAGACAAAAAAGCAGAGGAATGGCTGAGGCACCATCTGTTAGATGATGTGACAGTCTGATGAAGTCACTAGGCAATAAGCTTGGAGGTGGAAACACTTTGCTACTTTATTTTACTTTTTTATTTCAGTTTAAAAATGGTGAATTTAATAGTCGGTGTCTGACCCATTCTTCTTTTTGTATTTTTGGATACTTTGAATTTAATCTTAATTATCATTTTGTGTCCTTTTCCTTTATCATTGTTCAGATTTCTGTCAAAACTTGATGTTCACATGCATCCCATATCTCAGTCTCTAATATAACAGTTTCACTTTCTTCTCATTCCTTTGGTGTCCATTATGGTCACTATTTTGGTCTAATGAGATTGTATCTTTCCCAAACTTTGAACACTTCCTTATACAATGTGAAGTCTATGTTTCACCTTTTAGGACAATGAAATATGGTCATCTGTAAATAGTCAGAATAAAGTTTCTAATTCCTTCTCTCTATTGTTTTTCTTGTAACTTATACCCAGTTCTCATTGTTAACTCTTCTATCACCTTTACATTTAACCAAGGCATTTGAAAGCAGCCTTGTCTGTAAATCCCATTAATGTCTATACTTTTTAACACCGTACCTGCTAAACCCTCTAACTGTACACCATCCAGTTCCTTAAACATTCCCATAAATTTGGATTCAATCCTACTTTCTAGTACCGTAAAAAAAACAAAAAAAACTCCAGCCTGCCATATTAAATACCTTGCTTACATCAATTAGTATCTGCTAACTGCTGCCCATTTTTTATTAAACACCATAAACACTCAGCAGTTATCTATTACAAAGCTCCATTAACATTTCTCTATTACTGTTAGTAGAATGATATTCAACAAAATGTTATTTGAATTGAAGAATGAGAATGCTGTATAGTTCCCTTGAACGGGCATGTACCTATCGGGTGCCAGCATCACTTTCATTTTAAATAGTAAAACATCTTTCTTAGGCAATTCCTGCTGTATTCATCCTCTATCAGTGCCTGATACACAGCTTCTCCCACCCATTTATATATATCTGTTGAGAAGCCAATTGACCATCAAAACCTACCTAATTTAATGGGCATAGTTGCTGCTCTAATGTGTTCAACTTCTATCTATTCCTCTGAAGTCTCTCTCTTTGGTTCATTCTTAACTTCAGTTTTATTTCTGTAGTATTTTAATCCCATCTCCCAGGAACCCTGGATGTATCAGACATTCTTGACATCTTTTACTTGCTGGCCCACGTAAATGTCCATGAACTTACTGGCTAGGCATTATCATCAGTTCTCTCACACTAACAAAAAAGTCCCCCAGTGACCACTCTCAACTTTAGGTTTGTTCATCCACTCCTCCATTTCCTCCTGCAACATCATCTCGTTAAAGTCCAACTTTCTCTCTCCTGCAATCCTTTACATTTCCACTGAAGCTCCAGTAACATTTCTTCTAGCCTCTTATGTTCTCTCACTACCCCATGTCTCTCCTGTCCTGCATCCCCATTATCATTCCACTACGTTCATCACATAACTTAGTTTTTTTTCCTTCTGTAGTCCAACCAGCCTAACCTTTTCTTCCCCTGGATTCAGTTTCCCAGCTCCATCTGCATTCTCTCTCTCTCTTTTTTTTTTGTTTCAACCCCTGTTTGTAATACTGTTGGAGTGAGATACCAAATGTTTCTCTTCCTTATCTTCTCCACATCTAGCCCATTTCCAAAACATGTTGATTTACTTGTCCATATTAAACTTTCTATGTAAATGTAAATATAAACTCTAACCCATCTTTCTAATTCTTTTTCCACTAATCTGTGCTATCACCATTCCAACATTAATGAATTCAAACTTTTTTATATTCATTTGAAACTTTCTCCCAAAAAATCTGTTGAGCCATGTTTCAGTTGTAATGTTAAAACCTGCCTTCTCTATAAAATCTATTTCTGTTTCTTTCTTTGCATGGCCACAGACCACAATCTATTATACACAAAATTCATCATCACCTTGGAGGGCATTCACAGGACCATGCATAACCAAGGAGTGGAATCTTCATGGCTCTTTACTAATGGCACTGAAAGTAGTCATTTAGTGGCAGCCCAGTCAGGGCAAATATAAAACTTGGTTGTGTTTTGTATATAACAGTTATGAGGATAACCATTTGCAAGTGAGTCAGCTTTCTCTGGAGCTAAAGGATATTTGTAGACCAATGTTTCTCAGGGATTGCCATTATGATTGTTGGAGATGGCGTCATCACAGTGGAGGTCAAGGCTATTAGAACAGTCCTAGAAAGTCTAATACATCTCATGCAAGTCACAGTGCCTAGATGAACTATAACTGCAGTAACAATGTCTAGAGTTAAAAATAGATTATATAAATAAATCCTGCAAGTAGGACCAATATAAGAATAATCAGGTAATTGAAAACGTGGAGGAACCAGACCCAAATGTATTTATAAAATGAAAGTTTGAAACTCTGTCAAGCCTGAGCACTGGACCAGTAACACCAAGTACACACAGAATTAAAGCTAAAAACAAACCATTGAACTTAACCAAGGCATCTTATTATAAGGTCCTTTGATTACAATGACACAAAGGCCATATTGAAGAATGCCAGGGAGAAAGGTGCAGAGTTGAGAGTGCCCAAGTACTTGGTAAGCTTGGTGCTACACTAAAGTTCTACTGTATAAGGAAAAAGGAAGAAGATTGTACCTTCTTTATTTGTCATGATTTATGCTTTGCAATTAATCTAAATTTCCTTGCCACATAGTGTGTTTCTGAAGGCAATCAGTACTTTCAGTTTCTTTCCCTGCTGGAGGCAGATCATTTCTTAAAGGTATATAACAGTAACAAACCTCCTTCATATGCAGAAGAAGCACTTGCCACAATTAGTTTGCTAGCCATAAGCAAAAATAAGGCTAGATCAGCATTGCTCTCTCCAAAGAAGCAGCTGGAAAGGAAAATGGGAAAAGAAGTGAGGAAAAAAACTCAAACAGAAAAGAGCCCTAGGCCAGCAACAGCTAAACAAAGCTTGTCTTTTGGAAACTAGAATTCATTAGAACACTTAGCCAGATTGCAAACTTGAGTTTTCCAAGAAGGTGCAAAAGAACTTCTCTTTTTCCACTCCATTAACATCAGCAGAGGTGCAGAGACCATGACAAATGTGTAGATAGAGCCCCCCTGAAATAAATGACTTCAGCTTGACTGATACGATTAGGTCTGATTCAGTGACAATACAAAAATGTGCTGTTGAAACGTCTATAAACGGTTAATTATTTCACAGTGTAAAAGAGAGCAATGTGGAAGCTGGAAAACCAAAACTTTAAGAACTGTGCTAAATGATGTAATAATCTGCCTTGTAAAGTAGATGTGTTCTTTTTTTTATCACTTTTGGGGGATTGTCATAGTTTGAACAGTGGGTTTTGATTTCAATTGCATATTAACAAATGTGTACTTGTTCAGGAATATAGGAAAGTGAGGTCTGTACAGTATAATGAGCATTTCTATCTTTGCTGTTTCTGGTGGAGTGTGCATGATATGGAATCAATGAGTGGAAAAGCTATACAAGTTGATGAATGATGAGTGACACTCTCCATGATTCCAAAGCATGACCTCATTCCCCTAGGAATATTTATTAGCACTGTTATTTGGTCTCCTCAAGGTTAGGTACTACTTCCAACATTATCTTTTGTACCCTCCCCTGCATGACATTATACATATAATATACTTCTAACAGGGTAACATGATATTATAGGACAAGATTATGAGGCATGTAAGTTGAAGCGCATGAGTAATTCTTAGGTTTGTATAGCTATAGAGTCTAATGACTGAAGGGATAAAATTTATAATGATCATTCTTTAGGTTCTATGGAATATATTGAAAAATGAATAACATAATTTGACAATTCTGTTCAAAGTAATTTGATTAATTACAGGAGTGCCTGATCAAATGCCTGACCAAATACAAAGAGTTATGACTGTCATAGTCCATGTTGGTGTGAATGACTTGAGATGTACCTCTCTGGACTATATGAAGAGAGACATGACTGAGTTCTCGGATTATGTGTCTCAGACAGGCATGTCTCTAGCCTTAAGCAGCATTTTACCTTCACCTAGAATGATGCCTCACTACAAACAGAAGATTGGCTTCAATAATTGGCTTAGGTTCTGGTATCATTCTAAGGTGAGCCAGTATCCATCAGCCTTGGATGACAAGATCGACAGAGATGGTCTTCATCTGCCACCACTGGGATTTCAGCTACTGGCTAAGGTTGTTGCCAACCCCATAGTGCCTTTTTTAGGCAGTGTTTTGAGGACAAAATTCCTAAAGTAAAAACTCCATCTAAAAACAACCTCGAGGTTATACTGCTAAATGCTAGGAGCCTTAACATGAAACTGCACTGACTGGAAACAGTCCTCACCTTGGAAGACACAGACATTTGTGCAGTCATGATGATCTGGTTCAAGGCTGAGGAGAGCACCCCAGCCATACTGGGTCACATCTCCTTCCACATGTTCACATCCAAACTGAAAGAGTAAAAACTAAAGGAGGCAATCTATCAGTATTCATTAAAGATAAGTACACCTCCAGTTATGGTTAAACAGTTTCATCCCTGGAGATACTTCAGGTGCAATTAACTGTTGGTAGGACACCTATACAAGTCATTGCCAGCTACAGGATCTCCTCCATGAATCAGGACACCCACTTGGATCCTCTTGAATCTATCAAGATACATCTGAGCACCATGGTTTTGGGTGACTTTAACAACCCATCCATTGACTGGGTAAATTACTTGTGCTCAAATTCACTTGCCCAAAGGTATCTTGACTTTGTTAACTCCAATACACTGGACCAGCTATCTAACACCCCCAGAAGGGATGCAAGCATCCTGGATCTGGTGCTTACCAATATTGGGGACCACTGTAACACCACCACCGTGAGGTCTTCCCTGGTGAGATCTGACCAGAAATCAGTCTCATTCGAAGTAACCATCACACTTGACCCCCCTCCAGCAGCAATTAAACTAAAAAACTTCTCCAAAGCAGATTATAACCTCTTACAGGATGGTATAAATAGCTTCACTGCAGTCCCCCCCAGATAGAATTGGCAGCTATGCAGAGTTCTACACCAATGCACCATACAAACAGCTGTATAAATGCATTGACTCAAAAGCAAACCTGCCTGGTGGACAACTGCCATTAGCAGGCTTAAAACAAGAGGAAGAAATTGCTGTCTAAGAGTTAAAGGGAGGGAACCCTAAATTGGAAACACTCCCTCCTCAGCTTAAACAAGCAAATAAGACTTCTTGTGAAGTCCTCCAAAGCAAACTATGATACAAATTAGCTTCCTCAACTAAGGACAACCATAAAGCATTCTTTAGTTACATCTGTAACCTAAAAGAAAAGGCCCAGATTTTTGCAAAGCTGGTAATTAACGATACCACATACACTGAGTCTGTGGACATAGCTAACCTGTTGACTGACAGGTTCTGTGAAAACTTCTCTCCCCTGTCCCTGCTGCATGTATCCCATCACATCTCTACCACCTGTCCCTAGCTTGTATCTCTAAAGAGCAGGTCGTAAATGAGCAGGTCATAAATGTCCTCTCTAAGGCTAAAAACACTGCATCTATGGGACCTGATAATATCCCAGGCTCAGTCCTACATGTGCTACAATAAGAATTAGCAACAGCATTGGGTACGCTTTTCAATCATAGTCTAAACACAGGCTTTGTTCCAGCTGAATGGAAAATGGCCACTGTTATTCCCTTGCACAAAGTTGGTGCTTCCATTGACACTGGGAACTATAGACCTATTAGACTGACTAGTCTTATCTGCAAGGCCATGAAGCGAATCATCATGGACCTTAGCAACAAAGATATAGGTAATCTCCAAACCCTTGACCCTACTCAGTTTGCACTTGTCAAAGGAAGATCGTGCCTGTTAAATCTGGTGGACTTCTTTGAGACAGTCACCAAGGCCCTGGACGAGGGGACGTCTGAGCATACAGCCTACCTAGACTTAGCCAAGGCTTTTGACATTATCCCCCACTCAGGCATCATGGACAAACTTACCCAGCTAGGTATCAACCCTTATATCATTAGATAGATCACTGACTGGCTCACTGAGAGAACACATATAGTCAAAATAGGGGAATCCACCTCCAACAGCAGACATGCAACATATAGTGTTACACAGGGATCAATCCTGGGATGTCTACTTTTTGGAATCTATTTCATTGAAGTACAAGCAAAAACTAAAGGTCTGTGGCTGACAAAGCTTGCTGATGGTTGCAAACTGGGAGCAGTCATAGAATCTCCAAATTATGTCAACATTCTACAAGAGGATCTTACAGAAACAAATGATTGCTGCCAAAATCATGGCCTTAAACTCAATGCAAAAAAATGTATTATCATCCCTTTCAAGAAGAGCAATGTTCCTGCTAACTACCACATCAATAGCAACATCCTAAGTATGCACTCAGTGGTGAGAGACCTGGACACACAGGTTGACAGCAATCTTACCTTTGAGAACCATGTCTCCACCGTGGTAAGAATGACATTTTATATTGCTCGTCTCATACGTAAGGGCATTGTTTCTGAAAAAAGGAAGTTATAACCTCCCTGTACTCTCCCTTCATCAGGCCAATAATTGAGTCCAATGTCCCTTTTGGTATGTACCTTTCCAGGCACATGCAGCAGTTGGAGAAACCACAAAGGTTCCTCACAAGGAAAATTCAAGGTCTTCAGCATCTGTCCTATGCAGATTGTCTGAAATCATTGTCACTTTATTCTGTTTCATACAGACCACTCAGATGAGATCTCTGCCTTGCATATAATGCAATCTCTGACCCTGCTTTATTGGAAATGCTACATATCCACAAGTCAAATGGTACATGGGTTACTCGCTCTAAACACCTTAACCTGGTATGTGACATTAATAGAACCTATTTGATTATCTGTAGCAATAGTTGCAATTGCAAGCTGGTATTGTAGAATTAATCCAAAAGACTGGATTACTTAATATTGAAGCTAGTTCTACCTAAGTAAAGATGATGTTGGAAGTATCTGAAATTAGAGACCAAGTGCAACTTATATCAGGGGTATCCAGATGAAAACATCATAGCTTTTATGTATGTAATATTGTGCCATGAAGCGTACAATGGAACAATGTGGTCACACCTATGTGACATAACTAACACAACCCAAAACTATGAGCAATATCAGCATAGTAGTCATACACAATGGTGAGTCAGTAGCATCTCAGCCACAGGCACTCTAAATGACATATAATGTCATGTAAATATATTTCAAGTGGACAATTAGTGTGGTAATTCCACATATGCAGTACATGCCCTATGAAACGTGGTCATTATTTCATCTGGTCACCAAAACTGGTGACAGTAATGCACCATGTCAATGTCACATACATGTGTGACAAGAATGCTATTCATATCACACTTTAATAGAGAGCCTATATAGTAAATATGAAGGTCTGGCACAAATAAAACCTTTACACAGGACATGTTGTACACTGCTGATTAACCAGCCTGTGAAAATTAATGTTGACAGGAAAGATTTGTGTCCTAGAGTCTCCCCCATCTGTGGAATAGACTCCCTCTCCATGTCAAGCAAAGTACCTTATTATCCCTTTTTAGGTGCAACCCGGATAACTGGATGGGAAACAACAAATACATCCCTTGGATTCCACCTGTGTCCCTGCTGGACAGGGAATTGGGTGCTGACTTGTCTAAACATGGGCTAAACTCTTGGCTAGGCTTATAAGGGCCTCAGGGCCAATAGCCTAGTAACTTCTTATGATCCTATGATTCTATGATCCCATGATGTCAGTGTGGTTACACACATGCAAGCATAATTTAAATAGCACATAGGCTCCACAATACAGCAACGAAAAGTGAGGAGTAAGGTGCATATAATCGAGTCACAATCCTTAGTAGTACAAATGACTACAATGGGTGTACATTCACCACAAAAAACAAGGTCAAAGCCATGTGTATCTGCTACTCAAAAGTTGTCTCCCAGATGCACATGTTGTGGGTTTTGAAGCTGCACATGGAGTATACCTTTGATTACAGTGGCAATATGTCCATAAAGACAACAGTACACAGAGATTGCACATGTATATCAGGAAGGCAGAAGGAGACATATGTATGACAGATGTAAATGTCAGCAGGACATATGTATATCATTGAATGCAGGAGTGATACACAGATAAGGAAAGCTATAGCCACAACTTTGACACGCACCATACACAGGAAGCCAGGCCTGTCTTTGACTGCACATAGCATAAAGTGCTTCAGGATACTGGATGGCATATATTGTGCCACACAGCACTATATCACTGCACAAACAATTGTCCAGTATTGCATATGTGCATCTGGTTGGGATTACCTTGACAGTGTCATAGATCAGTGGCACACACCAAAGCATATTGAATGTGGGAGGAACAATGCACCATATTTAATGCCTCTAGCATCTTGGGATGTACAATTATGCCTGACACACACATGGGTTAAGACACAAGTCATATATAAGTATAATCTACACATATCAAAGAGAAGCTTTGAAACAACTGACATAATAATGTCTGTTGACCATAATGATGAATGTGCAGCAGTATCTCCATGTACATATTGTAACATGTGTATATTGTAACATATTGTAATATGAAATGCACATCTAAATTCATAATTACCTAATATTCATCAGGAAGTCCAACATTCTTTCATATTCGGAAACTCAGCTAAGATGTTTATCATCTCAATGGTTTATTGTCTAATAAACTAGTGTCTTCTATTTTAGGCAACAAGTAAGGGATGTAGACTCACTGAGACCATAAGGACTTGTGGGGTTTGTCTTAAGTTGACACTCAAGTTCCTTATATTCCACCATTACCTTCCAGAGGCCACCCCTGGGGTCCTGGTCTACTAAATCCATGATGAGGAAATTAAATTCATGTCCTACACAGTTCTGGATGTGTTTCCTGAGAGCATTACTACTGTCTTGTTTTTTGACATCCCTCAAGTGCTCATAAACCCTTTTTTTCAATGTTCTTTCGGTTTTGCTGATATAAATGAATGGATAGAGGCAACAGTCATACCTCTGCACAAAGGTGGGCCATCTACAGACCCATAGGTCTCACTAGTCTTATATGTAAAGCCATGGAAATAATTTTCATGGAGATGAACAATACAGATATAGCAAACCTCCAAACACAAGAACCAACCCAGTCTGGTTTTGTCAAGGGCAGATCATGCCTACTCAACCTGGTGGACCTCTTTGAGAAGGTCACCAAAGCAATGGGTGAGGACAAAATTGTTCACACTGCCTACCGTGACCTGGCCAAGGGATTTGACACAATACCCCACTTGGGCTTTGTTGACAAACTCAAAATGTTAGGTACAAACCCATATTTCACCCGGTAGATCGCCAACTGTCTCATTGAAAGAAAGTTAGAATTGGGGAGTCTACCTCCACAAAGAAGTCAGTCACAAGTGGAGTACCTCAGAGATCAGTCGTTGGACCACTTCTTTTTGGCATTTACTTCTCAGAAGTCAAGGCCAATGTCAGTGGTCTCTGGCAGACTAAATTTGCAGATGATTGCAAATTAGGAGCTGTCATTGACTCTCACAATTACGCAAATGTTCTCCAGGAGGGGCTGACGCAGACAGACAACTAGTGTCAGAGCCATGGCCTAAAGCTAAATGCCAAGAAATACATAATAATATCCTTTGGGAAGTCATCCATCCCTGGAATCTATCATCTTGACAACACACCCCTTAGAGATGACCCAGTAGTCAGGGACTTAGGGACATACATAGATAGTAATCTAGCCTTTGACCATCATGTGTTTACAGTGGTGAGGAAATCATTCTATGCTGCACAACTTCTAAACAAAGGTATGGTATCTAAGTCCAAGGAAGCTATTGTATTTGGCATTTATCAGACCTATCATTGAGTACAAAGCTCCCTTTGGTATGTACCTAACCAGCCATATCCAACAACTGGAACATCCACAGAGGTTCCTTACTAAAAGAATACAGGGCATAAGTAAAATGTCCTATGCAGACTGTCTCAAGGCCTTATCCCTGTATTCTGTCTCCTCCAGGCTTTTGAGTGGAGATCTATGCTTGGCATATAGGGCATTGTCAGACCCTACTCTGAGGACCTCCTGCATATCCACAAAACAAACAGCACCAGAATTACCCATTCTAAAGACTTAAACCCATTTCTCCCTCCTCACTCTCTCTTCCTATTCTTCACTTTCACTATATCTCTATGCTTACTGAATACCTTACTTACTCCCCTCCTCACCCTCTCTCTTCCTATTCTTCACTTTCACTATATCTCTATGCTTACTGAATACCTTACTTACTCCCCTCCTCACCCTCTCTCTTCCTATTCTTCACTTTCACTATATCTCTATGCTTACTGAATACCTTACTTACTCCCATCCTAACCCTCTCTCTTCCTACTCTCCCCTTTCACTATATCTCTATGCTTACTGAATACCTTACTTACTCCCATCCTCACCCTCTCTCTTCCTACTCTCCCCTTTCAATATATCTGTTTGCTTACTGAATACCTTACTTACTCCCATCCTCACCCTCTCTCTCCCTACTCTCCCCTTTCACTATATCTCTGTTTACTTACTGATCCCATCAGATTATAAGTATAATAACATTAAGCATAATTTACAGTACCAAACAGATGTATCTGAGACACTACCCCATTATATATTAAGTTGTTGTATTTCTGAGACACTTCTCCACTGAATGATTTCTTGGTACTAAGTGTAACTGTGAAAATAGATGTTACTAAGTGATCCTGTTAGCCTTATTACTAACTTGAACTGTAATATGTTATTTTGTGATTTATTACCATCATTTCTCTGATTGTTTCACTATTGTTTAAAATACTGACTGTTAAGATGTTGCTATGTGGAGCTTTTCTCACTGTGCCTCTGCTGAAAATGGGCAATTTTTCCCAGTCAGAATTCCCCGATAAACAAATGTTAAATAAATAAATAATAAAATAAATAAACCTTGCCTATGATATAAATAGGTCCTGCTGGAGAAATAGGTATGTATCCCTGAGACAACCGTGTCTATGGAAAAGGCTCCCCATCCATGTGAAGCAGAGTTCTTCCCTAACACAATTCAAGTGCAACTTGGACAACTGGATGAGAAACCATAAATTCATCCCTGGTTTGGCACATATGTCTCTAATAAACACAGGTAACCTGTAAATGGTTTATCTCCCAGACCCCTGCTCACACATATCAAGAGTATCAAAACTTATCAGAGATTTGGGATGCATGGCTAGACTTAAAAAGGCCCTTGTAGTCATTAGCCTCATAAACACTTATAAAACTATGAAAAAGAGGTGCATTTTCTATATGAAGCAATATATACTACCCTCATAGTGTCACAACTGCATCTACCAGACTTGTGATTTTCCCAAACCCTTGAACCATAACAGAATCACCCTCTAGAACTGAGGGACACTGGGGATACCTATCACTTTTTGACATTGTCTTACATCCCATGATGCTGTTTGAGGGTTTCTTCACTGTTTCTAAGCAATTCTTAATGTTCCAATCCCTCCTATAAATAACTGTTGGTTCACTGCCAAATATTTTCATGATCATTCCCCCCAATATTAAGAACTTTCCAGTTGTTTCAGACTATATTCCTTATGGATTTGGTATGTATATTGTATGTAAAAATGAATCCTTTGTCAAATCCCATTTCCAGAGCCTAAAAGAGTTTTGAAGAATCCATTGACTCTTTTCTGGTAAACTTCCCTAAAAATCCATTCAAATCAAAAGGATATTCCCTGTTTAATAGCATGGTCCTTAGCTTTTCACTTTCATATAGAAACATTTCCATTCCAGATATCATCATGGCTAATTTCACTAGTTGTGCTTTAACCAGAGCTTCCTTTTGGTGAGGGGGTGACAACTGTCATAATGCAGAAGAGAAGTAGAATACATTGGCTTCCTATATAAATTTGAAATAAAGGATTTATTGACATGGTCAACCTTAATTTCAACATCTAGGTAACAAATAGAGTCAATGGACTTATTAAGGGTGAAACTTAAATAATTCAGTGGAATTACTGACATAAGTTAAAAATTCACCCAGTCTAAAATCACTGCCTATCCAGCAAATAACTATATCATCTAGAAAACATCCATATAGGGACCAACTACTCTCAAAACTGGAACTGAACACATAATTCTTCTCCTAATATGCTACGACAATGTTAGCAAAAATGGGGGCGCAAGCAGCCCCCACTTCTACTCCCTTTTTTTGTTTAAAAATGGACCCCTTAAACCATATAAAATTGTTGCCTAGGAAGATTTGCGTCTATATCATGTTATCAAAAGTTTACTTAATTGAATCAATAAAGGTCGAACTTTACTGATCGATTAAGTAAAACATCAAATAACATAAAAAAAAACAAATTAAAGCAAAAAAAACCTAACTGGTGTAGGCAGGGGGGCAAGCCCCCCTGCACCCCCCACACCCCCTACTTAAATATATCAACTCCGAGACCGCACTACATTGAAGTAAATGGAAATCTCCCCTTACGGAGATTTCCTTTTACTTGCACGATGTTCTTCACTTTCGATATTGTCGTGCCGACTATATCAGACTCGATATTGTCAGATTACGACAACATGAAGTAGACCCAAAGATTTTCATAAGGGTTGTTACCACCCCATTAGTACCATTGCTAAGCATTCTATTCTGACTAAGATATTATATAAAACATTCCATCCTACAGTCATGAAGAATAACTAAAACTAAGTCCTTTATGTCAATAATAACTCAGATAAGGTCCTCCACTAAACAATCTTTTTGGATTTTCTGAAGAAAATCCCATGAGTCCTTAAGTATATATGCTTTAATAATCAATATATCCTTTAACTTTAAGTAAATGAACTTGGCTAATGCATGAGTTTTTGAGCCTTTAGCATGAACAATGGGATGCAAAGGGGATCTGTGATGTCTTTGTGGATTTTTGGTATTCAGAAATGGATTGAATCAGAGGAAAATCATTCTTAAGAAAATTATATTCAGTTTTTGTAATCTGCCCCTGCATTAACAAACCATATATAACATTGTCAATCCTGGAATATGCAATATTAAATTGCTTCCTGGATACATCCTCATATGTTTCAGAAAAAAAATCATTCATTCCATTCTACAGTTGTAATCTGTAATATCCATCACCACTAGACCCTCCCCTTTGTCAGGTTTTATGCATCTCAAGTCCTTATTACCAGATATTTTATTTAAAACATTGATTTCATTATTTTGTTGGTACATCTTTATTGTCCTTGAATACATTTCTCATATCATGTTCACATAACTTCTCAAATAGCAAACCATTGGGGTGCAGGGAGGGCTAAATAAACTTGGTCTTTGAAAAACATCATGTCCCCCTTCCCTCCTATCAGTGTCACCAAACCAAGTATTAAAAATCATTTTTCTCATAAACAGATTCAAGTCACTCAGTGTTTTAACTAAATCCTCTCTTCTAGAAGGTACAAAGGTCATCCCTCTTTCAAATAAAGATGCATGCTCAGTTGTAATAAAAAAGGTACTGAAATTGTATATTTTAAAGGCATTTTGTGATTTGTTAGTATTATTGGTAATTGCTGGGATAAGTCTTGTTCACCCTCCCCTTCCTACTCTGCTGCTGTGGTAAATTCCATGGTTGATGTCCCTGATAGTTGTTTAAATAGTAGGGATGTCCCTCCGATCAGGTTCCTTTTCTCTGATTCATCCATCTCGCCAGCCTCCAAAGTGATGGAGAGCCTAAAGGGATCTCAGAAGTGTCAATGCAATAAACAGTGTTATCATCTGGTTGAACATTGTTGTTGCCATAAATGGAGGTCCCTATAATATGGGACAAGGTTTGGGTAAGATTTCTATGCTCATAGTCTGCTTTGTCATGTAGCAACTTCTTTTCTTTTCTCCTAACTTCATTTAATTTTGTATCAACATTCCTAAAAATGTTGTTACAGACATTTTTATGGTGGTCAAAGAGCAAATCTTTAGACAGTGTAAGATCTAATTGAGTAACATCAACCACCAATGTATCCATGTTTAATTGATTATGCCATCAAAGTCAAAGCAAACTTTATTGTCATTCAGACTCCACAATAAGTGCAAACTGAATGAAATGACGTTACTCCAGGCTCCATGTGCAAACATCTAACATAAACAACAATTCACATTACTACATTTAGACATTTCTACTACATATTTACTGTTTTACATATCAACAGACATTTACTAAGCTAAAGAGACATGCCCCGGGATTCATGAAGCTTGTGCCAGGGGCAGGCGTAGCGTAGGCGGCATAATGCCAAATATGGCCGCCTAGCGATTCATGTACAATCAAATTCCACATGCACTACCGGCGTACAACAGATCTGCGCTGCTCCCGGCATAGGCATGCACATCACCCCATGCGCCATACTGCAGCATGCAAATGAAGGTACATAGTGATTCATGAAGTGGCGTAGGCGTAGCATAAGCCTACAAAAATGTAAACCAAAAAAAATGGTTTACATGTTGACGAAAAGAACATCATAGCCACGTAAGCGGACCAGACTCATGTATAACAAAGTTAACATATGCCAATCACTAAATATACAGCTAATGGCATAAGAAAAGATGCACAACACATACAAAATAACATTTAATGTCATGGCCACAGTAACGCGAAGGACAACCATAGGGCATGTGTGCACAAACGGGAACACAAAGAAAATATATACAAATGTCATAAAATAGCAATGTAACAAAAATCATGATTTCACCATAATAGTCAATGGTATGTATGCTACAACACAATCAAGCTGTAAGGGTTGCTAAGGGCCTGTGACATCGTTCGGTGCGGTAACTATGAATTAGTAGTCAATGCCATGCAAATGAGGCAAGTAATAGTGAATCGCAAATGTCCCGCCAGCCGAAGGATGTACAATACGGCACAGCGCTACAACACCAAGGAGTGGTCTGTAGGAATACATGACATCAACAGTGGGGTGTGCCATTGCAGCTGTAAGCACATTGGAGCAATGCAAATACGGGCTGCCCATTGTTAAGCAAAGCTGCAGGACAGGGGCGTGAATGAAGGTATAGCTTTGCTCAGCTAAGAGCACACATGGTTCCCGAAAGCACATGTGTACGTGGATGAAAACGTGCCTGAATCCCGGTAAGTGGACTCACGCACCACGCACCACAGGCCAAAAAAAAAGTTTAGGGGAAGACAATAAGGAAATGCTACAGTAGGGTAATAGGAGTAGAACCGAGCAATTAACACCTATTAACTCATAGTGGGCAATTGACACCAGCTAACAAGGCTGCTAGCAGCAACCTGCAGAACAGGATAGGGGAGGTGTCGGATTGCAGAGAAAAGAGAACTGTAATTGCCGAGCAAAGCAAACCTGCAGTAGATTGGCAATAGAACACATTTGGCAAGACAATCCTGGTTATGGAAAGTACAAAACAAGAAAGCAGGCTGCTGGATGCATGCCAGACAATGGGAGGGGAACTGTTAAGAAAAGCAGAGGCAAAAGAAAGAGGTAATCCACAGCAGCTAAATGTAATGTAACACCAAATTCAGCACAATAGCAGTATCCGTGGTAAAACACAAGATACCCTGCAGCCCCTAATGTACATACACACCCTATGACATCATCATGTTGATACTGTATGTATAGGTGCCAAGGTACATTGGTAGGTACATGCCCAATTGTCAGAGGCTATGCAGCAGCCTAGGCAAAATGTGTCTGCTATCGCCACCCCATCGGTCAACTAACTGTCCCTCTGTGGAGCAGAGCCAATATCCGGATCCATGTGTGTAACCACTGTTCCCCACCTACTCTGCATGGATTCCTCGGTGTGTTAATGAGGGCCTCCATATAGTGTAAGTAGGGATGTAGTGCCAAAGCATGGGGAGTACCCATGACAGGTATCTGCCACCCCAGCATTCTCCAGTTATGGTTGTGTTAAGGTGTAGAACATGACAGTGTGCGGCTCACTCTGACATAAATTCCCAATGCTGGAGCACATCCATTAAACATCACTCGGGCATACCATGAAGTGGTATCATCCATATGTAAACAAACTGAGTTACACATTTGACTGCAGTATGGAGGAACAGCCGTAGTACAGTCCACATACAAAACAACATTAACACTTGTACAAGCAACAGATAACCAAGTGGTAAAGCCACAGACTGTGTCATGTATGTACCCGGTTCCAAGTCATGCAAGGTCTGTAACGTAATCCCGATGGCACAAATAATGGATGTTGGATGTAGGTCATTAGAGCATGTGGAAGCACATGTTAGCAGGTTAATGCAGCGGCAAGTGACGGTAAGTGTCGTTCAAACAGGACTACACGGATATGCACAAAACAGGTTTAAGCTTTGCAGAAGTCCACGCAAATCACGGTCATGGATGTCCAGAACAGGTGAAACCAGCATTATTCAATAATGTACTAACAGTGCCTGCTCTGAGAAGTAAAACGACCACTGGCAGGAGTAGAACACGCAACCATGTACACACTCACCCACCAGCAAGCTACCCAAGATGTACGAATGGTAGGTGTGCATTGTGACAGGTTAGAACACAAAAGTGCAGAGTTCAGCAAACAGAATACACCACCATGTACCCAACGAAAGGTGTGTACACTCTCTCTCCTTCTCCCTGTCTCTCTCTCTCTCTATATCTATATATCTATATATATATATATATATATATATATATATATATATATATATATATATATATACACATATATATATATATATATACATATATATATATATATATATATATATATATATATATATATATGTATATATATATATATATATATATAATAGAGATAGAAAGGGTGATAGAGAGATGTATGTCGATATATACGAAAATACATATATCTGCAAATATAAAGACAGGTTAACGACATGTACACAACCATGGAGGTACAAATGAATAGGATAGTGCCAACTACCGAATGCTTTACATACCGACACGCGTAATCATGAGGATGAAAGACAGAAAGATCACAGTACCTGAACAGTATAATCGTGAGTAATATTATCACGATGTCAAGGGACATGTAGTTATCGCTGCCAGTGCTGTGGTCCAGGTAGGTACTGTATATAAGTGTAGTTCCGACTGCTGTAGTGTGTGTAAGTTCTTGATGAGATTGCATTGTATGTTTCCATGGGATTGTAATGTGTGTGTGTGTGTGTGTGTGTGTGTGTTTGCATCACGGGTCTGTTTGTGCAAACTCGAAGGTAGATTATTACAGTAGTTGTGGTCATATTCAGCCTTAAGCATACGGTTACCACCTGTTCCACTTTGAGAGGGACAGTCCCTCTTTGGGCAGTTGTGTCCTGACTACAAATATTAAAAATGGCAAATGTACCATGATTGTAGGACATAGTGATGTCCGATATATGAAGCAATAGTTGCATGTAATAGTTATGTCCGTCTCTCAAATACGTAAATTTGTGAAGAAACATAATAAGCAGCTAAAGTGCTACAAGAATAAAAGGTTCAATGTAGGGCAAAAGTAGGTTCTATCCTATGTACTGACAGTGTTTGTGTAAGTCTCTAGACCTTGATGTGTGCCCAACAAATGTCCCAGTATGGCCAATTGAAAAGGTGGCAACCCAGGACAAAGAGTTGGAGTCACCAACACAACAGCAATGAGTGCAAATACTTGTGACAGAAATGCACAAGACAGCTTTCACGTAGCAACAGTTCAGTACATATTGATGTATTTGGGAGGGATTGAAGGATCAACATCAACTGCATGCTATGTAGGAACCAATTAACAATGGTTTAATGACTAAGCCTGCAATAACCATAGCATTAGTCTACTAAATGACAGTTCTTCAATGAGGGAAGGGGCCCCCACACACATATGGAATATGTATAAATGCAGTCCTCACAAACCTTTATCTGCTATGTACACACACCTACATCTGCCCCACAGCCGAAACAATTGCAATGCAGACTGTAATAACATCAGAAATATCCACTCACTCAATGACATCTGCAGAAGTGTTAACATACCTTGTGAGAGACACACTTGTAATGGCGCCATGTGAAATCATTGCTGTTGTACAATGGAACAGACGCCGATGCAACAGGTTTCATTTGCAATAGTCTCATAACAGACGGTTGAGATAACAGCTACATTCACATGTAGAACTATTTACTGTAGCCATCACACACAATCCACGGGGGACATGATTTTAGAGTATCTGGGTCTCTCCATATAGCTGTTGCAATTTATCACAATATAATACATCCAGACCGTCTCCCTCGAAGGTAGGGCAAAAGGACAATGCCCAAGTGGAGTATTCAATTATACACCACTGTTGCCGTGTAATTGGCCAATGAAGTAGCTGCACAGCTGATGTGCATGTAATAATTTACTCTGGAACACCAATTGGTGGCAGGATACCACATGTTACAGGTATCCACATATAAAATGAGGGCTTGCCATACATTCAAATCATATGCTCATACCATTGAATTGTTTAAAGAGGAAAGGTGTAGCACAGATAGTATTGTATACTCGGACCACTAAGAAGGTATGAAGAACACTCAGTATGTTAGTGTATGTAGTGCCTATGCTGTAGAAATGAAAGTGTACGCAATGCAGACAGTGGGAAAAGGTATTATGTAGTGATGTCTTGTTGAGCATAGTAACGCTTGTAGAAATTGTGTGTACTGCTGTGGGCCACAAGGTAAACACTCCAGACACCACAAGGGATGCTACATAAGGGCTTTAAACATAGCAATTGCACTCCAGCCACTGTTGGTGGTAGGGTATGTCCAACAAGTATGTGCCATAACAGGGGATAGCGTATGTTGATATACAGTAACAGTAGGCATATGTATGGGCGTATAATGAGAATAATATGCCTAAAGTGTTCCCGCTGTGCAATTATGCTTTGCATCATGGGATATGGTTTCAAATATGTGTAAAGTACAGTATTGTAGGTAGATAAGTCAAATATTTTACATAGCATGACTGGTATATTATGCAAACATAAGGTATGTGTATTGGACTGTACAATACACATTAACAGGATACATATGTCTTGTAGTCACCAGACAGTGTAACAGCATGATAGCTAATTGAAATGGAAGAGCTATGCAGTAAACCATGCACAAAGGACATGTAATAGTGTCATAGATTCACAGGTAGGTACTATGCTGTCTGGCCAAGTCCATTTGTAAGCCCTAATACAGTGTTGTCACTGGTGGCACCTCCCTAGGTTACCGTCCTGTGCCTTTGAACAGCCCAGCCATTTGTTTCCTGGACCTGTGTACAGTACAACCACTGCAGTAATCCCTGGCGTACATGTTTGTCCCCCATCCACCCATCGAGGTACCTCATGAAGAGTGCTAGTGAGTGTCCCTGTCTGATATACATAGGAATCATGTTCCAAAGCATGGTGGGTGTCCGTTTCAGGAATGTATTCCTCCAGCATGTGCTACTCATCTTAGCATTTGGGTACATATCCCAGAGCATGTCGCTGTTAGTGGCCTTTGCTTATGTTGCTTATGTGGAGCATATCCATCAATATTGGTGTGTACATGGGCCTTGTATGCTCAGCAGAGGTCACCTCCAAGTATGCAAATGACTACAGTTGGGGTACAGTAGTTGTGCTGCATACGTCATCCTTTGGAGGTGAGTAATACTGTTGGTGTGGTAATGTTGTGGTATTTAAAGGTATTGCTGTCCAAGGTACACCCCAAAGGGGGTGTTGTACCCATGAATGTGTTTCATAAGTCAGGAGTCTACAGGTACAATGGCAGGCTTTGTTCCAGCTACAAACCAGTACAGGTTATGGTGGCCATGTAGAAGGATATCCACACCCTCTTGGCAATAGGTTATCAAAGGAGTGGGTGCTATCACTATCTATGTATGTAGTACAATCCCTTATAATGTCTCATGTATGTAGGGGACCACCACCTATGTGATAGTCACAGGGTGATTGCTGTAATCCAAAGGGTATGTCTATGCACCGTCTGCCATGCTGCTTGAGGCCATGTTACTGACGGCAGGTATCTGTCACAGTGATATCCATATGGAGGGTGTGTATATTAGCTGGTGAATCAATCATGGCCCTTAGCTTGCAGTAGTATGGAAACCTATTCAGGGAAAGTCCGTCTGTGCTGGAATGTACCTCAGGGAAGTCCATAACGAACATGAGGGTCCCTATGACTGAGGACTGGGGTATGCCAATTGTAACTGATGTACAGTAGGAACTATGGTATGCTACCCTCACTGTGTGTGTTCTGTCCGTGAGCCACTGTGCATAACATCCCAGGATGTATGGGTCGCTGTGCAGGTGGATGTGTATAGTGACAATACCAGAATGGTGAACGGTGTTGACAGCCAATGAGAGGATAAGGTCGGCTGTGTGGACCCCCTTACCATCATCTACGACCTTGGTAACTGTCTTGCAGGACTCCACCAGGTTTAGGAGCCATGTTGTGGATCTAACAAATCCAACCTGGGTGGTATCAAAGGTGTGTAGGCCAAAAATGTCTCTGTGAAGGACTTCCATGATGATGTTCTCAATAGCCTAGCAGAACAGTCTAGTCGGGTGTATAGGGCAATAGTTCCTCTGGTCCATTGTGGTGCCACCTCTGCAGAGTGTGATAACTGTTGCTGTGCACCAGTCAGGGTCCACAATGCCTGATGCAAGGCTACTAGTGAATCTGGTGCCCAAGTGGGGATCCATGTCATTCTGAGGTTTGTGTAAATTGCAGCCTGGGATGTAGGATTGTCACATGGAGTGTGTGTTCCAGGCTTTAGAGAGAGCAGGTCTGAATGGCATAATTGTGACGACAGGGACTCTGCATCGATCCTATATGGATGTGGGCCCATGAGGGTGTGAGAGGTGTGTAAAGTTAGCTGCCAGGTTGTTGCCAATATCAGTCGGTTCTGTAATGTGTCTGCCTAACCATTGTATGTCAGAGCAGATGTGGGTATTGCTATCGAGAGTAGTGACATACCTCCATAATGCTTAGTGGTAGTCCTTTGAATGTGTCGCAGTAATGTTGACGTAGCTAGTGTTGGTGGATGTTCATAGCATTTATAAGTGTTTGCTGTACCTGTTTCTGCCTGTTTTGTGAAAAAAAAAAAAAAAAGAAAAAAATATCTCTTGTTTTTCCTGCTTTACTAGTTTAGTCCAGTTTCAGAGTTGCTGATTCCTGGGCTTTGGTTGTAGTTCCTGTGTACTGTTTCCTTGCCTTATTTGGGGGAAGGGAAGCTACCTTGCTTTCCTGCTTTACTAGTTTAGTCCAGTTTCAGAGTTGCTGATTCCTGGGCTTTGGTTGTAGTTCCTGTGTACTGTTTCCTTGCCTTATTTGGGGGAAGGGAAGCTACCTTGCTTACCAGTGGGAGTGGGAAGCATTGAGCTGCCTTTGTCCAGTTTTGTGAGGTTTCAGCCAGTAACTAGTAGTTTATTGGTCGTTTTGGGCCAGTTTCTAGCTTTTTCCAGCCCCTGGTATAAAAGCACTAAGCGTGTTAGCGATTTAGCGGAGCTGCCACTGTTGCACACTAGGGCAGTGCGGTTAAGCAGGTTTAAACTATTGCTACCTAAAGTCCACTCTTCAAATTTTCCCTTAAAACTACCTTCCTCGAACTATACTACTGATCAAATCAGCGTATCCTATAACTAAAAGATCAACTCTACTTGACTCCAAGTAGACTATTCTCTATCTATTAAACCTAGCACTTGCTCCTACAGTACTTATTACCTTGATCGGCACTCTTGTCATAGATAGTACCCCAAAAGGCAACCCCCATTTCTCGGTCACCCACGTCCCCGGAATCTTTTTAAAGTTTTCGTCTACCCTTCTAGCATGAGGGATCAGTTGCTAGTGTCCTCTCCTGCTCAGCTGGTGAACCTGGGAATATTGAGGCAATGTTTCAATTGCCTCATGTACCTGAACAACCCTTTCCTCCTCCCACAAAACACAAATACATGCGAGAGATGCAACTATACGGCCAAACTGGAGGCTGAGCTCTCTCAACATAGGACTGGCAAGACCAGTCAGGAGGAGAAGGTTACCACACACACTATAGACCCAGTCTCACATAGTACCATTACAACCTCAAATCATACACATAAACACACAAAGACATACTGGAGGCTCTGATCAAAAATCTACCAAAACAGCAGAGGCCACCAAAGCAGACACCCAAACAACCACCACCTCAGAACACAACACCCGCAACACATAGACCTCACAGTCAGAGTGTCAAACAGTCACAGCCCTTAAGGCCAAACACAATGCCAGACACACTAGTCATTGGTGACTCCATAGTCAGACACACTGATGTCCCGCTCACCAGACTGAGTAAGGAGAAGGTCACAGTAAGCTGCCTGTCGGCTAGAATCCGCCACATAGCAAGCACTCAGGTCTCTCAACAGCAGGTACAAATATGACTCAGTCATTGTCCACGCTGGTGTAAGCGACCTGAGGCGTACCTCCTTGGACTACATGAAAAGAGACATTGAGGAGCTCTCTGATTATGTAGCCCAGGCAGGTATGACCCTGACCTTGAGCAGTATCCTACCTTCACCAAGAATGATGCCACAATACAGAGATAAGATGATCAGCTTTAACAATTGGCTTAAACACTGGTGTCATTCAAAGGGGATCCAGTATCTGTCTGCCTGGGATGACATGCTGGACAAGCCACGCTGCATGAGGGACGGCTTGCACCTGTCACCTGGGATTCGGATATTGGCAAAGGCTCTTGCCACCCCCATAGTGCCTTTTTAGGCAAGGCTCAAATTCTAAACCTACCACCCTAGAACACAAAAAGGAAAAAAACTAAGGGTAATGCTGCTCAATGCCAGAAGTCTAAATCTCAAAATGCACCTTTTCGAGGCCCTTCTCAGTATGGAGAACATCGATGTTTGTGCTGTGACAGAAACCTGGTTCAAGGCTCCTGAGAGCACCCCAGCTATCAGGTTTTACCTCATATCATGCATTCCGGCCCCAAAATCCGGACAATACCAAGAAAGGAGGGTATCCATATTCATCAAGGACACCCACACCTCAAGACTGGTGGCAACGACGATGCATCGGAGACCATCCAGGTGCAATTAACCATAGGCAAGACTGCTCTGCAAATTGTAGCATGTTACAGGCCACCCTCACAAACTCAGGAAACTCACATGGCCTTCCTGAAAACACTAGAGGGATAAATGTATCACCAAACACCATCATACTAGGTGACTTCAATTACCCTAATATAGACTGGGAACACTACTCAAGCCCAAACACCCTAGCCCAAAAGTTCCTGGAATTCATAAACTCAAATGCCATGGAACAACTAGTCACCATCCCACAAGAGGAGATAACATACTTGATCTCATCATCACGAACATGGGAGCACAATGTTCAACACCGGAGTATACCCCTCACTGGTGAGATCAGATCACAAACTAATCTCGCTGGAGGTCCTCATCCCACCCCACCTGAAATAAAAAGACCACAGTAAAGAACTTCTCAAAAGCCGACTTCACACTTCTAAAGACTAGTGTGGTCTCCTTTCAGGCCCCGAGCCGGAAAACAATACTCAAGCCGCTGAATCACTTACAAACGCCTTCTACCAGCACCTGCAGGACTGCATGGATAAGGCAATCCCAAGCAAAACAAATACTCTTTGTACCAAAGGCAAGCGTCCAGTCTGGTGGAACCCAGCCATAAACAAACTCTACAACAAAAGGAGGAAGCTACTACAAGATAGAGCAAAATCCTTAAAAGGTAAGACACCCTTGATCACTATAAGTAAAAAACTAAGAGCTCTCATAAAATCATCCAAAGCAAATTTCGAGAGAAAAATAGCTAAAGACTCAAAAGACAATCATAAGGCCTTCTTTAGCTATGTTAGAAACCTAGGAGGAAACTCCCAGATATGCTCAGAACTAGTTCAAAATGATGTGAAGATTACTGATCCTACAGACATTGCCAACATACTGGCTGACAGGTTCAGTGCAAACTTCTCCCCCTCCCCAAAGGAGAGATATCTATACCAAATGAGTGCAGCCCCCAAACATCTCCAGTGCCCAAGTGAGAACTGCTCTCTCCAAAGCAAAAAACACAGCATCCATTGGACCCGATGGTGTCCCCGGCTGTGTGCTCCACGAACTCAATGAGGAATTAAACCCACAGCTAGGACAGCTGTTTAATCAAAGTCTTACCTCTGGATACGCATCAGGAGTGGCGCACTGCAACTGTGGTCCCACTTCACAAAGGCGGTGCCTCCACAGACCCTGGAAATTACCGGCCCATTAGCTTGACAAGCCTTATCTGCAAAGCCATGGAGAGGATCATAATGGACCTCATAAATAAAGACATAGGGAATTTGCAGACTTTGGATCCAACCCAGTTTGGCTTTGTCAAAGGCAGATCATGCCTTTTAAACTTGGTTGACTTTTGAAACAGTCACCAAAGCCATTGATGAGGGAAAGGCAGTCCATACAGCCTACCTCGATCTGGCTAAGGCCTTTGATACAATACCCCACTCGGGTATCATTGAAAAACTCATCAGCTTAAATGTTAACCCATACATCACAAGATGGGTTGCAAACTGGCTGAGTGACAGAACCCACAGGGTCAGAGTTGCTGGCGCCATGTCAGACTCAAAACCTGTCACAAGTGGTGTCCCACAGGGCTCAGTCCTGGGCCACTCTTGTTTGGCATCTACTTTTCAGTACAAGCAAACACAGGAGGGTTATGGCTGACAAAGTTTGCAGATGACTGCAAACTGGGCCATAGTAGAAAACACATCTGACACAGATATCCTTCAGAAGGGTCTCACAGAAGCGGATAACTGGTGCCAGAGCCACGGCCTAAAGTTAAATGCCAAAAATGCATAGTCATACCCTTGGGAAAAACAAGGTTACCCCTAGCTACCAAATAGGTGGCAATCCACTGAGCACAGAAGAAGTTATCAGGGACCTGGGGACCCAGGTTGATAGTAGTCTGTCATTCGACACCCATGTAGCTAAAGTAGTTAGGAAGTCCTTCTACATTGCCCACCTTATCATGAAGGGATTCTCATCTAGATCAAGGGAGGTCATAGTCTCCCTTTACTCATCACTCATCAGACCAATGATTGAGTACAATGCCCCATTCGGAATGTATCTGACCCGACACTTGCAGCAGCTGGAGAGGCCACAAAAGTTCCTCACCAAAAGGATAAAGGGTCTCAAAATCTGTCCTATGCTGCCCGACTGAAAGAACTCCAGCTCTATTCAGTAAACTTACCGCTTGCTCAGAGGTGACCTTTGCCTAACATACAAGGCCATGTCAAACCCAGATTTGATGAATATGCTTCACCTCAAAAAATCTAGATCCATCAGAGCCACAAGGGCAGGAGACTTAAACCTCGACACGGCTATTAATAGGACGTGCTGGAGAGATAGATTCATCACCCAAAGACTCCCTATGCTGTGGAACAAAATCCCGGTACATGTGAGGCAGAGCACCTCGCTGGCCTTGTTCAAGAGAAATCTTGACCAATGGATGGGAGATCGCAGATATACCCCAGGAATTACCTCAGTGTCACTGCTCGACAGAGGCACAGCAAAATAATGGGTATAGTTCCCCATACTAAAGGGGTGGCGTAAGCCACAAAACAATGGGCTAGGCTTATAAATGCCCTCGGGCAGATAGCCTAGTATGAACCTATGAACCTATGAACCTATGAAAGAAGGGATCCCAGAATACAACTGAGGCTGACTAGGGAGCTACACCACCCCTGGGAGTGTACCCTACTTTGCAACTGTCTCCTCCTGTCGTGCAGTATGTCCATGGCAGTGGAACCCCAGAGGGGCGTCCATTATGTGGTGGGTACTGTCATGGCTCTGTGTGGGATAGCATGATCCATGCAATTGTGTAAGTGCTAATGAAGTGCAGCTGGGAATGTTTCTGCATTTGTAACTATATTGTCCATCTGCACGAGTGTCATGGCGATTACTACTCCTGTCATACAAAGCATGAAGTTGGCTCTGTAGAAATATTGTACTGTGTTTTCTGTGAAGGGTGTGGTGCCATGATGTGGATAACAAGGGTGATTAGCATACGTTCGGAACTGACCAACGAGGGGATACCTCAGGTGTGTTGGTAATGTCCTGGTCTACGATATTGTTGGCCTTGGTGGTGGTGTGTATATGTTGACCCAGCCCAATGGAGTTTATCAACCCACGACGGTGTTGGCCTAATGTGTCTGTACATGAGTAGGTAGCACAGTGAGGTGTGTGGTAGTGTCAGTGTCACATCAGTAGTGCCTGTGTGAACCCTACTTTCCAGTACACCAAGAAATGAGGGATGTTAACCATGGGGTATGTTGTGGAATCCGTAGCAAGCTACAATTTCTACAGCACTTCTGGCCACAGTTAGTTGCACTTGGATTGCCTCTGAGGCATTGTGCTAAGCCACCAGCATGGAGGTGTGTACATCCCTGTGACATATGGACACACCTCTGCCGTGGGTGTTGTGGTCCTGGTTACATGATTGAAAGGTGTGGTCTGTGTAATAGCCTGTCAGTGCAGGGGTGTTCTCCGGAGTCTAGAAGCAGGTCATGGTCACGGCAGAGACATCAAAGGAGTGCCCGGATGAGTGCATGTGAGATGGAGATGTCAAGCATTGAGTAACAATACCCTCAGGTTTTGCTTGCTTGTACTTGTTCAGGTGGTGAATATGTGTCTGAAATGTGTCTAAAACAGGCAGTATAGGAGCAGCAAGAGCTTGAGATATTAACCATAATCTCAGGGCTGACAGGTGCAGGACATCTGTGGCAAAGCATTGAGGTTTGTTGACCATGTCAGTCAAAGCAGACAGATACTGGATACCCTTGGAATGACACCAAATGCATAGGCAACTGTTGAGGTGAATAATTCCGTTGTTCCACTGTGTCATCAGTCAGGACTAACGCAGAATACTTCTCAGGGCTAGGGCGATACCTGCCTGGGCTACAAGATCGGAGAGCTATTGCATGTCCCTGTACATGTAGTCCAGGAAGTGGCATCTCAGGGCACTCACACTAATGTGGAGAATGACAGCCATAGTGTACCTGTTGAGGAGTGACCTGAGTGCATAGGTCACATTGTGGATCTTCTTACCTGACAGCCAGATGTCAGTGACTATCACCTTGTGTGGCCTGCTGAGTGGGACTTCAGTGTGACTGCCTACAGAGTCACCTATGACTAGTGTGTTGTGTATGTTATAACACCCTATTGGCTGTAGTTGACAGGCACACATGAGTCTGTGGCCTATAAGCAATTGGTGTTGTGTTTGGTGATGGGGGCTGCCTCTGTTGCCTACATAGAGTAGTATGGTGGGGTTCCGCAAATGTTGTACTCTTACTATGTGTGGCCTGTGGTGGCGGAGATCTACTGAGACTATGTGATGAGTGGTGTGTGCTGCAAATGTTTAACATCCCCACATGATTGTCAGGGTAAGTCTGTGTTGGAGAGAGCATTACCTCCAGTATGGCTACATATGTGCATCTCCCACAGGCTGTAGTGTCGTATGTTAGGAGGTGAGCATTGACTGCGTACATGAGCTGATTGCTATATTGCCACATGTTGCCCACAGTCATCATATAGACAGGCAATAACACTGGTAATTGACATTTGGACATGCCTGTCTAGTCAACCAGTACTCACAAGATATGTGAGGTAAGTGTGTACAACAGCTGTCGTACTGCAAGCATGCTGGAAATGTAAGGACAAACAGTGTTTACCAGGAGGAAATGAGTAGGTTTGAGTGATGAAGTAATTAGTAGCTCATGAAGTGTGTACATGTTCTGAACAAATGCTGATCATGCATAAGCAATACAGATAGGGTGTAATTTCAACTCACTGCCCCCCCAATAGGTACACAATCACAAATACATGAACATAACAGAGCCCCTGAAACATAACTATCATGGTACAAGGTACACTCTGGCTGCATGTGACCTGTCCAAATCCACGGTTGTACAATACACATATGGCAAAACAGTTGGCTCTACACATACACTGCCATGTAAAACATAGGTTCATGGCAGTCTGTGAAAATACGGAATGGATCACACTAACAGTCATCACAACCCACAAAGCGGAGATGCCACTCATAATGGGAGGCACAGCACTATCACCCTGCTGAATATGGTCTGAAAGCCTATGAACCTTAATCAACTAGATGTTGTTAGCAGTACAGCTGTAGATTACAGTACTGATGTATACACACCGCAAAGCATACCTGTGACAGGTCAGTGGACATCATCACACATACTGTGTTCCACCTACTCTCAGCATACTACATGTACCATCAGATGTCACAGGAGTGTTCTAGCAGTGGCCTGTTCACAGAAGCAAAACTACAAAAGGTGTCTGAGTGACATGTGCATAGCACACCAGTGGCAGCTACAGTAAACTGGGTTAATGTGTTGTACTCCCCTGTCATTGTAGCCCATACCACACAGACAAATGGGTGGCATCTACATATGTGAGAATGTGAATGGCCATGACCTAGGAGCAATAGCTGACTCAATGTTGTGGATAACATACAGCATGGGCTTTGTGGGTGAGGTGTGTAACATATGTGCATAATCTGACAGCAGCTTATTGCATTTTCACCGCTATGTTAATAACTGTGTACCCATTAACTACCACCTCGGTGGCGGTCAACATTATGGACACTGTGTGTAAGGGATAGTGCTGTGCAGTTTACCTCCTTGAGCTAGTGACATCACCAGGGCTATTAGGTAGTCATAAGAGGCAACCTAAGTCATGACAGGATGCCATCCATGAGCATGGAGATCATTGGACAGCCATACTCAGCACTCATGTGACCAATATCGGATCACATATCACCTTTAAGGGGTATTGGCCATGCTGGGATGGGCGTCACCAGCCTTCACAATCCTCATCTCCACTATGCAGCATGCTGCCTACCCTGCATAAAGACATGTTGGACATGCTACACGTACATATCCTGATCTGAAAGACATATGTCATGGACAGCCACCATCCTGGTACAGGGGTCGCCACATGCCGGACAGATCCCTGTGCCATATATGTGATATACTCCTGCCATACCATGCAACCCTGTCCAGCAAAGCTGTACATGTCATCTCTGTCATACATGGTGCGATGACCACATGATAGATATATCAGTGACTGTCTGGATCAGTAATGTGGCACTGATTCACCTGTCGCTGGGAACATGGCTGTTGGATACAGCTAGAAAGCCTGGCATCCTATGGCCATACATGGCCCAGGGCATACAGGATACTACATGAACCTGGCCGTACATGCTATAGTTGATAACCATCCCTGCGAATGCCATCCGGATAGCCATTGTCCCATGTGCATCACATGTGCAACAGCGGTGATACATGGCAGGATGTTGAACAGTTGTACAGTGCCGTGTAGATGTATGTGGCAAAACACATGCTAGTAAAGGTTTCCATGTGCATGTCTGCATTGTCCCTGCCCATGTCTGTGAAGGTAGTGTATGTGATGATATGTGACATATACACAGCATCAATGTCAACAGCATTCATGTGTACACATGCAGGCATGTGCTGATAGGTAGGAACACCAGAACAGGCAAACAGATATGGCCACATCATGACAGCATTCACATGGAGTATGAGCAATGTAATGAGGTGACACACATATATGGTGATAATATCCAATACCCATTGCGTGTTACATGTGTGTGAAACAAACATGTCAGTCGTGTGAGTGTCATGACGATTTGCAATGACAACTGTTCATAAGTACTAACTGTAATACACATTAATGTGCATCTGTGTCTCTGTGCATCTCTGAGATGCTGTGACCTGTCTCCATCATTATGTCTTACAGATAATGCCTCGATCATGACTGCCATCATATAGCCGCATGGAGGATGATGCACTCATACCATACCTCCATGGTAACTATGAGGAACTGTTCAGCCATTTGCCACAGCATGGCCAGCAGCATGATGATCTGTGGCAGGAACTTTGCAGGAGGGTCAATGATGTGGGTGGCCATAACCGCACCTATCAGCAGGTGCGCAGACATTGCACGGACCTGATCTGACATGCTGAACAGCGTGCCAATGCAATTGTCAGGGAAAAAAGTAGAACAGGTGGTGGGCCACAAACCCAGCCCCCACTCACCCCTACCGAGTAGCTACTGGCCAGCCTGGGGACCTCATCAGAACAGCATCCACAAACACTAGTTGCCATCATGGAGGTGGGTGTCTCCTAACCACAGAGACTGGAGTTGCCTGGTAAGTCACTACTGCACAGAGAAATATTATATCCCATGTAGTTGCATATGTCACTGTACACTATGTGGTGTAACATCATATGCAAGGTATGTTTACACACATGCCGCATACTATAGTATGCTACCCTGTGTATGCACACATGTGCATACTCTGTAGTATATGCTATTGTACTGGCAAATGTGTTAACATGCAAAGTGCACCCTGTAGATGTCATACAGTCATGGATAATGATCTAACCGCTGTGTCACCCCTATGCAGGTACCTCTGGCATGCCGCAGAGACAGCAGTACGTTGCAGGTGAGACAGTTATCAGTATCAGGCATGTGAATGGACAGATCTATTTGCCATGTGGCCACTTAACACTTGTACACATAATGTATGGTCCAGTCATGATATACAGGTCACAGCATTCATCATTCACACTGGCTACCCATGTGCAATATCTAAAAACAAAATGAAACAACAACATGACCTCGCAGTAACTCATTGATAGATGTGTGGACAGCTGTCCATACAACGGTGGAGGCGTTGTTTAATCTATGAATATGTACTATACATCATAACAACACGTGGGATATGCAAACAGTACTACACAGTGAGTTGGGATATGGGCAGTCCACATGATCCACCATTGTGGAATGTGCCCCTGCAATGAGTGCAGACATTGCGATGTGTCAGCTGACATGTCCCAGACATGTAGTGGTCCGGCTGCAACATTGTCACACTATCCAATAAAACATTCCCCACATACCAAACATACAACTCTCTGTCTGTATAACCCTGTGGACATTGGAGTATCTGACATCTATGGGTGTATGTCATACGGGACAACAGACAGGTGACATAGATGGCCATCACAGACCTCTGGCCAACACATGTTCACACATGGCCATGGAGGATGGCCAGAGACATGTAGTAAAACACAGTAGATGTGATGTGTATGTGTGTACACCCTGTTGCACATTGTGTACACATGGTCCATCTATAGCCTTTGTTGAATGGTTATATAGTAGATGTGGAACACTGGACATCCTAATAGCCTGTGCACAGCTTGTGGAGGTGTCAGTTAATCTGACCACATACCATGTGTTGCACATCATGACTGTGTCGCAGCATGAAGGTTGTCACCTGTACAGCTTACACACATACACAGACACCACATCAGGCCAGAGATGCCGTACAGTTCCCTTGCTGCTGTCGGACATCACTGTCAGCCATGTACCGTGTGTGTGTGTGTGTGTGTGTGTGTGTGTGTGTGTGTGTGTGCGTGTGTGTGTGTGTGTGTGTGTGTGTGTGTGTGTGTGGTACACACATGTCATGTGGAACATGGTGTATTGAGCAGTCTGCCATGTGTGGACACAGTTGACAGGCAGCTAAGACATGTTATCAGTTGTGCAGGGCTGTCATCGGTATGTTGTCCGGTGACCTGTCACACATGACACAGCATGGTTTACTGTGTATACACCTCAGTGAAGTGGGTCACAATCCACAGTATGTATGTATTGTGTATGCACACAGTCATGGCTATGCACTGTATGTGTATTCCACACTATATATCAATGGAGATGCCTCAGGATTCCAGGCAATGGCACTGTGTCTGTACTTCACACTGTATAGCAATATAGACACCTCATACCACCTTCAATGGTCATACACATCTGCTAAAAGTGCATTCGATCTGTAGGGCATACAGTCAACACTGCAATGTGATACCATTACACCACTGTACATGTGTCAGTACACCATTGTGTCAAACATGTATGCATGTCACTGCACACAGCAGCAGATTACATGTCATACTACATGTTGATGTCAAGGACATATGCCTCACATCAGCCATGTGTACTGTTAACCTGTGCTGGTCCACATGGTGTATCACAGGGATGCATGCTTACTACCATGATTGTGTGAAATGCATGGCTGCTGCTATGACACATGCTTGCTGTTGTGTGCAACCCAGGGATGTAATCCAACTAACACTATTAATATCTGAGATGCATGCCGTCTGCTGTATCACATGCATGCCTTCTGTCATATCACGTGCGTGTGTGTCTGTGCGTGTATGTCTGTGCGTGTGTGTTTGTCTGTGCATGTGTGTGTGTCTGTGTGTGTGTGTGTGTGTGTGTGTGTGTGTCTGTGCATATCCATTGTAATGTAGAGTCTTTGTTTGCCTTCACAGATGATGTAGGTGCATTGCCCTCCTGCGGTCCATCTCATGTTAGTTTCCACACAGACTCTAGTAGTGATGAACATATGCTTGAGGTACAGGCAGGGTTGTCAGGGGATGAATATGTGCCTGTGGTTGCCATCCCACCTATATCCCCCTCTTCCCTGCACACATTTCTCATGCCAACACATACCCCATCACCAGTGGCCATAGAGGAAGCACAGTTGCCATGTGTCAGCTCGGAAAAGGAACGTGTGGTGGCCATGGAAGGTGTGTTGTCACACCATGTTGTCAGTGAACTGACCGCAGATGCGCCACATAGGCATATGACCAGTGCTGCTTGTAGGAGGACCCCTGGCCGACATGCACCTGCACAACAGAGCACAGCAGCTGGTGTCACCAGACACATGTTTCAGACTGTAATGGCAGCACAGGCACATGCTGAATGGCTGAACAAAGAAGGGCAGATGCTTCATAGGGCTGCTATCCGTTCTCTGAATGAAAACATACAGGCACTGGCAAATGCTCAACAGCAGATTGCCGATGTTTTGGACAGGCGATTGGGTGAAATGGTTGGAATCCTTGACCGTGGCATGGCAATCCGTGAACGTGAGCTGTCTGTGCTGGAACATCTGGTAGGAGTGAGGCGTATGCCACATGGACGTAGACCAGCTACACCACCTGGTACAGGTCTACACGAATGAGCCACCTCACATGCCCGCTCCCATAGTGCCAGTAGCAGCAGCAGTGCAGGTGGTGCTGCTCTGTCCACACCAGGCCGCAGCAGGCCACATGGACGTGGCCCTGGACGGTCCTAGTGGGGACACGGTTCCAGTGGATATGTGTCATCAGACAGTACCCATTCTGTACCTCTGTCTGGTAGTTCCCGTGCAACCCCTGGCAGGCACAGGTCGTGTGGCCATGGACAGACAGAGTGAACTGTACAACCTGTTCTGTACAATCTGGAGCTGTCAACAATACCCCTGTGTAGGCCCAATACATGGCAGAACTGTGTGCACACATACACGCACACACCAGAAACATCTGTAAGGCACCGACACCCTCATGCATGATAACCACACATGCCCAAGTAGATCACAGGCCCTAACCCTCACACATGATGTCATCCACAGGTGCAGCCTAGGCCCCTGGCAAACATTATCAGCCTGTGCATATGATGATGCCTGTGCCGCATCCCTGTCATCCACACCATCGGTGCAGGGACATGCTCATATGGTCTGATGCACAGGGTGAACAGATTAGTGAGATAGTTGTATATTACGGTTATTGTGTACTGTTGGCACGCAGCAGACATACCATGTAGTACAGGATTAGACTACATTGTTATAGTTATATGTTCACAGTATGTGTCTTGCTAACAGTCGCAGCATGTTGTTAATGATGCCCTGCTTCCCTTCTTAAGGTCTAAATGCATGTGCCATTAAGCACCAGTGTGTCCAGTTACAGATGTGTACATGTGGAGTACTCACAGGCATGGATGGCAATACCAGCATGCTATACGTCGCCTCTACCTCACTGTTAGTAAGGCTGACATTCCATAGATCTCTACACACCTAACGATTCAGGAGCATGTGAGCTGTGTACTAGGCTACGGTGGCTAGAGACGGGACATCCATACCAGGTGACTTCACAGGTACAGCTACATGGTGCGGGGGGTTTACACAGCGGTCTAGCTGATGTCAAGGGTGGGGGCCAGTTGATAGCATGGGGACTCACTGTGTAGCAGTAGAACACTGTCACATCACAGTATGTAAACACACACACACAGACACCCAG
>NC_056739.1:1902321649-1902471649 GCF_019279795.1 Protopterus annectens | reverse complement strand
TATTTGTTATATTTATGGTGGTCTTCAAAAACTGTGCATAGTCATTGGAGAACACAGGGCTGTTTGTGAGGAGGGGGATGATCTTTGGTGGTAGGGCATTATTTAGTGATCATGTCAACTGCTTTAATTCCTTACAAAAAAGACTAGTTCAAGGCCAGATAGATTCTAGTTTTTTCCCCATTAAGTACATAGATTTGCCAGTATTAGTAGCTATCCCAGTTTCCTTCCTAATGTCTAAGAGGTTTTGATTTATTTCCATATTGTGTGTCCCTTTTCTAAGCTTTCCAGTATTCATCCTTTGATCTCATTTTGTTTTTAATTTCTTCATAATTCCATGGGGGAATATCTGCTCTAAGCATTATTTTAGTAAGATGGACTAAGCCATCTTGAATTCGTGCATGTGTACACAAAAATGATTATAGAGCAGAACATGCAGTCAGTCTATTGTATAAAGGTTCAATAGTTTTGTCATTGGGAAGGACCTTACTTTAACTATTTGTGGTTGTTTTTTATGTTTTTTTATGGAATGATCAAGATGAAAGTATTGAAGAATGGTCATTTAATGAATTAGGCAATATTTCAGAGTGACAGCACCTATGTTGCAATTTGGTTATTAGGTCTAGAGTGAAACAAGTTTCTATTTTATTATCAAGACAAGCCAGAAAGTTTTTAGCTGCACTAGATCAAATTGCTGCAGCATTCTATATACTTGGGGTTGAGTGTTTTCCAGTGGCATTCATGTTGAAGTCACCCAGTATAACTGTGATCTTATTGATTCCTTTGGGAAGCACACCTTGTGCGGTATGTTGGATAGCTGACACTGTGTCTGGTGGAGAATAAAAACTGATGCAGTCATCAATTGATTATGATTTCCAAGGGTTATATGTGAAAGAATAAAACACCACAGGCCAGCATAAACAGCATATAGACACTTAAGTAATAAATAAATATTTATTAAAGCATGAGATGCAACAAAGTGCACAAAAATCTAATCAAACCGGTTTCGCCTACCCAGCCTTCATCAGTGAAAAAAACATTTGTCATGCACAAAATTTCATAAATAATTATACAACCCACCAACCAATGGAAACATGGTATAGTCCAACCCAATTGTAAATTTTACAATAGTATTTTAATACATGTTATCATCATAGTCAAATAGAGGCATTCTAAGACAATACTACAGCATAATATTATTTTTAAACCAGTACAGATTTTTGCCATAATTACAACATAAAACCCTAATATAAATAATATTAATTTTACATAACTTGAAAGTTCTATCAATTATATCCTGATGCAATGACATATACTGTGAACAAAGAACAAAGTCCCCAATAGCATATGAATATATACTATTGTCAAATGCATTATTCAAATAATATAAAATAATAATAGTATAACCTGTGAAGTTTTAATTACAATGTATAATATATTAGTGAAACATTTGATATTAGATGCTATGTTATATGATATAAAATATAGACAGTCCGAACACGGTCAGCTGATATACCATTATAATGCTGTGTAAATAGCAATATACCAGATATACTGATAATATTGTCATAAGGACAAAATTATATTTAAATACAATAGCATATAACAGGGTATATTTAGCTGCCCAGTTAGTAAATATTGTTACAGTCAACCAACATATTTTAACAACAGCGGCATACAGCCCTCATACTTGCCTAGCTCATATATATAGTATTGGATCTGAGATATAGCATTGTGTGGACTTACGGCAAGAACAATGTCAGTTCATAAGCTAAACATATGAATGAAAAACCCATATAGGTTCATAGGTTAGTACTAAGCTAACTGCCCCTGCGAGCCATTGTAAGCCTAGTCAATTATCCCTTGTGAGACTGAAACCCTGCGCCTTGTGCTTGTAAGGCAAACACCTTAACCATTAGACCACCCTCCCAATTTAATAATTGAAAACATATATCTCTTCTTTATATATATATTCTTCCCAGTCACAACACATATATTATTATTTATGATGGTTCCAATGTGTATTAGCCCAATTATCTTGCACAAACAGATTATAAGTGGTCATTTAGGCCTGGGGGAAATAGTGCCCCAAGGTGAATGATCCAATATTTTTCTTTGTGGTTCAAAATACTATGCCACCCCTGTTGGTTGCTCCTATCTCCAGTTATTTTGTCAGTGATCATGAACATAAATCTGGCATTAGTATGTTTCGAGGTGTGTCTGTACAGAGCATTGGTCTCCTTCTTATTTCTGATGTCACTCTTATGTTCACTCATCCTTACTCTGAGTGATCGTGATGTTTGCCCAACATAAAATAACCCAACTACTGCTGCAATTGCCAAAAACTCTTAGATCATAGACTCTACTTGTATTAGCACTAGTAAATTGTTTTAATTTACTTACTTGCTTACAGGATCCACAATGGCCACATGGAAAAGTGCCCAGAAGTTGGTCACCAGTCATTGTCATCTGTTTATAGATAATGCCCTCACTTTCTTTGTGCTTGTAGTGTGAAAACAGGCCACCTAACGTTTTACCTCGTCTATATGAGAACTGACATTTCAGGCCCAGAAGATTTCTTAATTCTTCATTTGCTAATAGAATATTCCATTTGGAATCTAAGATGTTTCTAATTACATTATGATTCCTTCCATATGTAGTGACAAACCTCAATGTAGGCTCAATGCCTGTGGTTTCACGTTTTTTATACTGTAATAACATGTTCCTGTCCTGATTAGCAGACCAAGTACTAGCTAATATTATATCAGATTTCTTATATCCTCTTTCCAAAAATCTGTTTTGGAGATCCAATTTCACTTCCTCAATATCTTTCTTAGATGAACTGATGTGTTTAATCCTCAAAAATTGGGATTTGGGTATAGGATGGTGTGGGTGTGGTGCATGCTGGGCGCATGGAGCAGGATATTGTGGATATTTCCTGTAGGTCTTAGTGCTCAAGGTGTGATCATCATTCCTATAAACAGTAACATCCAAAAAATCAGTGGTGTTAAGGTTGTATGTTACTGTAAACTCTTTACCCCAAATGTTGTTATTCAGATATTCTACAAACTCCTGCAAATATGTAGAATTTGCACGCCACACCATCCAACAATCATCCAAGTATCTACGCCATATGTCTATTTCAACCATGTATATGTTGTGATTTACAACCCACTTCACAACATATACATGGATGAAATAGACATATGGCGTAGATACTTGGATGATTGTTGGATGGTGTGGCATGCGGATTTTACATATTTGCAGGAGTTTGTAGAATATCTGAATGACAACATTTGGGGTATAGAGTTTACAGTAACATACAACCTTAACACCATTGATTTTTTGGATGTTACTGTTTATAGGAATGATGATCACACCTTGAGCACTAAGACCTACAGGAAATATCCACAATACAATACCCTGCTCCATGCGTCCAGTATGCACCCACGCCACACCATCCGCAACATACCCAAATCCCAATTTTTGGGGATTAAACGCATCAGTTCATCTAAGAAAGATTTTGAGGAAGCAAAATTGGATCTCCAAAACAGATTTTTGGAAAGAGGATATAACAAATCCGATATATTATTAGCTAGTACTTGGTCTGCTAGTCAGGATAGGAACATGTTATTACAGTATAAAAAACGTGAAACCACAAGAGTTGAGCCTACATTGAGGTTTGTCACTACATATGGAAGGACTCATAATGTAATTAGAAACATCTTAGATTCCAATTGGAATATTTTATTAGCAAATGAAGAATTAAGAAATCTTCTGGGCCTGAAATGTCAGTTCTCATATAGACGAGGCAAAACGTTAGGTGGCGTATTTTCACACTACAAGCACAAAGAAAGTGGGGGCGCTATCTATAAACAGATGACAATGACTGGTGACCAACTTCTGGGCACTTTTCCATGTGGTCATTGTGGATCCTGTAAGCAAGTAAGTAAATTAAACAATTTACTAGTGCTAATACAAGTAGAGTCTATGATCTAAGAGTTTTTGGCAATTGCAGCAGTAGTTGGGTTATATATTTAGCAACGTGTCAATGTTCTCATTTTATGTTGGGAAAACATCACGGTCACTCAGAGTAAGGATGAGTGAACATAAGAGTGACATCAGAAATAAGAAGGAGACCAATGCTCTGTACAGACACACCTCAAAACATACTAATGCCAGATTTATGTTCATGATCATTGACAAAATAACTGGAGACAGGAGCAAACAACAGGGGTGGCATAGTATTTTGAACCACAAAGAAAAACATTGGATCATTCACCTTGGGGCACTATTTCCCCCAGGCCTCAATAACCACTTGTAATCTGTTTGTGGAAGATAATTGGGCTAATACACGTTGGAACCATCATAAATAATAATATATGTGTTGTGACTGGGAAGAATATATATAAAGAAGAGATATATGTTTTCAATTATTAAATTGGATTATATGGGTTTTTTATTCATATGTTTAGCTTATGAACTGACATTGTTCTTGCCGTAAGTCCACACAATGCTATATCTCAGATCCAATACTATATATATGAGCTAGGCAAGTATGAGGGCTGTATGCCGTTGTTGTTAAAATATGCTGGTTGATTGTATCAATATTTACTAACTGGGCAGCTAAATATACCCAGTTATATGCTATTGTATTTAAATATAATTTTGTCCTTATGACAATATTACCAGTATATCTGATATATTGCTATTTACACAGCATTATAATGGTATATCAGCTGACCGTGTCTATATTTTATATTATATAACATAGCATCTAATATCAAATGTTTCACTAATATATTATACATTGTAGTTAAAACTTCACAGGTTATACTATTATTATTTTATATTATTTGAACAATGTATTTGACATTAGTATATATTCATATGCTATTGGGGACTTTTTTCTTTGTTCACAGTATATGTCATTGCATCAGGATACAATGAATAGAACTTTCAAGTTATGTAAAATTAAAATTATATATATTAGGGTCTTATGTTGTAATTATGGCAAAAATCTGTATTGGTTTAAAAATAATATTATGCTGTAGTATTGTCTTAGAATGCCTCTATTTGACTATGATGATAACATGTTTTCAAATACTATTGTAAAATTTACAATTGGGTTGGACTATACCATGTTTTCATTGGTTGGTGGGTTGTATAAATATTCATGAAATTTTGTGCATGACAAATGTTTTTTTCACTGATGAAGGCTGGGTAGCCGAAACCGGTTTGATTAGATTTTTGTGCACTTTATTGCATCTCATGCTTTAATAAATATTTATTTATTACTTAAGTGTCTATATGCTGTTTATGCTGGCCTCTGGTGTTTTATGATGTAATGGTTTTGCTGAACATACCGTACCTGCGAGGCATTTAGTTTCTGCTGCTTATATGTGAAAGAACCCAATTTGGACTCGTGGTATTTTTAGTTAGTGATAAGGAAACATCGGTTATAGTGATGGAAGTATTATTTTTTATTAGAAGAGAAGCACCTCAACAGTATGTCAATACTGGTATTTTGTCATTTTACGTGAAGTAATTGTCATAAAAAAAGAAAAAAAAAGCATGCTCTTTTGACCAAGTTTCTGAGATAGCTAGAATATGTGGCTTTTCAGCTAATAACCATACCTTCAAGTAAGTCCATTTGTTGTTTCAGCTGCATGCTTTTAGGCATGCGATTTTAAGGTTCTTATCTCTGATGGTGATCATGGCATTGCTGAATGTTTGCATATTAGGATGAGGATGTCCATGGTTTGAGTGTATACTGCTAGAGTGGGACAATTTTATTAGTTGAGAGTATAGTTGAGATACAATGTTTTTGGCTTTTGACAGAACGGTAGGAGTGTTTTGTAGGAGATATGCTTGAGTGAAAAATTGACTCAGCTACAATCAGTTTTCTTATTGTATTCATTGAGTGAGAATACAACTTTTATTTGTAACTTTTATTTCCTGTTTCATGGTGGGGAAACCTATAGCTGGCTATGATGTGGTAGGGGGCTTTGCCTATAGTTAATTGGACATGGAGTAGCTCAAGAGAGTCATACTGTTTGACTAGTCTCGAGGTGTACTTATCCTTAATGAAGATGGATACACCTCCTCCTTTGATTCTTTCATGCTCAGTTTGTGGTCTGAATGCATGGAAAGCATTGTAACCCTGCATGGCCAGGGTGCTTTCCATACCTTTGAGCCATGTATCGATGGCTGCACAGTTGTCAGCATCTTCCAAAATGAGGAGTGCTTACAGGAAGTGTAGTTTCTTGTTTAAATTTCTAGCATTAAGCAGCAATGCTTTCAGTTTATCTAGATAGGATTTTGTTATGTTAGAAGGTTGGTTATTTTGACACTGCTTAAAAATGTCACTATAGGGCTGGCTAATGCATTTTCCATATCCAAAACCCTAGAGCAGACAGGTACAGACCATCTCTGGCAAAGCAGTGTGGCCTGTTGACCATGTCTTCCCAGGCTAACATACATGGGATACTCTTGGACTGACACCAGAAGCTAAACCAATTGTTAAAGTTAATCATTTTTTGTTTGTATTGTGGCATCATCACTGGAGAAGGTAGAATGCTGCTGAAGGCTAGGCTTATACCTGCTTGTGACATAATCTGACAACTCAGTCATATCTCTTTTCATATAGTCCAGTGAGGTACATCTCAAGTCATTAGCCCCCACATGGACTATGGCAGAGTCATATCAGTACTTGTGGTTGAGTGACTTGAGTGCTTGTGTGACTTGATGGATTCTGGCAACTGACAGTCAAACATATCCTGCATCTTATCCAGTCTGGTGAGGGGAACAGCTGTGTGTCTCACAATGGAGTCAACTGTGACCAATGACCAATTCATTAGGTTTTGTGGCATTATGTCAAATGGGCTTATTTGTTGAGACACTGGTGTGTGTGTGTATTATTATGTGCGGTGGTTGGTTTTTGTATCGTTATGTGTGTGAGTGGTTTCCAACTGGGAGGCCTCTGATCTTTTGGTAAGTTACTAGTGAGTACTGATGTGCATGTGGGTTTATGTGCTGTGTCCTTACTTAGTATGGGAAGTGAGTGTGTGGTGACAACCTGTTTGGCATTTGATTTGTCCTTATGTCAGAGTCTTTCCTCCAGTTTCACAGTGTAGCTACATCTCTCACATAAATTAGTTGTTTGTTTCAGGAGTAAGTGGAGTAACTGATTTTCAGTATACATGAGACAATTGCTACATTGCCTTAGGATGCCCATGTCCATCAGGCTGGCCAGAGAGATGATGGGAAACTGCCCATCCATGATAGCAGGTTCTTACTGCATATTTTGTTAGGGAATGGAATGGGTTAATTTGATAGGATTGTGCTGGTAGCACTAAGACTACAACAGAAACCTATACTTTGCGTAGCCTAAGGTTGATCAATAAGGCAACTCTGCTCAGAGTTCAACTAAGGTGTCCTTAGAGCAGCAGAAAAGATTGGAAGGGTTTCACTGGCAACTGTTTAGGGAACAACTGAGCTTCTATGCTTTTATGTCTACACAGGGCACTGCTAACCATCGGTGTGAGAAGAACAGTATAGGAGGCTTAAATGCAAGCAAAGAGAAACAAGTTTTAAGCTAACTACCAATCAGGAAAGCACACAATAAGCATTCCACCAGCAATCCCTAACTCAGACAAGTCAGATCAGCACATTTCTGCCACAAGGTAAGGAAAAAACACCCTGTTAATGTACAATAGCTGGTATGGCACCCAAGTGTAACAAGACCACACAAACTACCTCCAATAGCCTACAACTAACAGATACAATGTAATACAGTGCAATTAACTACTTAAAGCATCAGTAGACACTATATTTTATTTGCTATAAAGTGTAAAAGTAACACCAAATAGCTTAATAAACTGCTAAAGTACAGTCACAGTATATAAGAAAAGTGCAAAAAGTACTTATTTTTGTGTTTAAAGTAGTGGATTGTTCCAGGTGAAAGCAGATTCTCAGCAATCAGTAGCAAAGTCACCAAACAACAAGTGGCTTTGAGTATATATGCCAAAGCCTGTGCAATCACAAGGCTTAAATCAGCACATTTCTGCCACAAGGTGTGGAAAAACCCCTTTTAAATGTAGAATAAGCTGGTTTGGAGCTACCTACAACAGCCATACATATACAATATAATACAGTGTAATTTGCTACTTAAAGCAGCAGCAGACAGTAGATTTTTTCTCTTGAAACTGCTAAAGTACAGTCACAGTACTGTAAAAATGCTGCAGCCTTGACAAGTACACGGGCTCCCATTCCATTATCGCTCATTTCCCTCCCTTTGTGTACCTTTACTGCAAGATTCAGGGTATGCAGCTATATTTCCCCAGAATTTTGTTCAAGAATTTCAATAAGGTGCATATGTCTTTTTAGCTAACGCATTACCTGCGCATCTATGAATCCAATTTCTGTCTCTTATTTCATACTGGGGGTATGGTTGAAGAGAGGGAAACCATCCACAGTCACAATGGCATATATATATATATATATATATATATATATATATATATATATATATATATATATATATATATATATATTCACTTTATAACCTCGAAATGCTGAAATATCGAATTTCAGTATCTCGAGACTATAAAACCGAATCCACAAAACACCGACAAACAAAAACCACGAAACCACATAACCGAAAACACCGCACACACTATACTAAACATACAACACAACACCCACATCACAACATAAACAAAGGAGGCTGCACCCCCCACACCCCCCCACTTATATATACTAACTCCGAGATCGCACAAATGCAACACAAAAGCTCACTCACACACACTCTAACTCCCACTCAAAACCCTTACAAAACACTCACTTACCTGACATAACACCTACATCCACACATGGCACCGCGCACCACCAAAACACAAACCCGGACATTACGTAGCGCAACTTCATAACCGCAAATTCGACATATATTCGAGATATATGAAATTCGCGATTATGAACGTTCGCTATTTCTAACATTCGACTTTATAGCCTCCAGATACTGAAATTCGACATTTCAGTATTTCGATGTTATAAAGTGAACCTATATATATATATATATATATATATATATATATATATATATATATATATATATATATATATACTTCTGATGTAATTTTTAAATTTAGCAGTAAAGACAAGTTAGATGTTTGTTACTTGTTCAAGAGTAAATGTAGCTTGTATGTCAGAGGAATGCAGTGCCAAGAAACACTGCTCACTGATTTGGCATTAAATCATTCACAAGATACATGCTGAGGTACCTTAAATTTAGAGGACATTTACAAATTGGCTATCTCTTTGTTTTGAAACTTTCATTTTTCTTGGTATAGCTGAATGCATATGAAATTGTTACTAAGTACGAGATGTACTGTTTTCCTCAGCATCTGTAGCTTGTTAGTGCTTTCTGGAATGTGCAATATTATTTTGACAAATTAGACATTCATTTTGGAAGGCTTTTTGTGTTGCAAAACTACATTTACTTTTGCTATTTGTACTGTGACTCAGAGATGGAAGAATACTGAAAAAATTCATGAACATACTGGATGGGAATTAACTTTCCATTAAGCAATATGCAACTTAATCATACTGAATTATAAAGCTATTTTAAAATGCCTACACAGGACATTTTAATAGAGGCACCTCATCTGACATTTGTTCTGCAGAGGTAGAAGTCAGGTAACTGGATTAAAACAATGTAGGGGAGATTGATTGGCATATTTAGTTACTTTTCTTTCTATATATTTAATACTGTGAACAATGCCTTTCCTGTTCTTCTAATAGAAAACTGTATGCTTGCAAATAATGCAGGTGTCTGTATCCAGTTTTAAATGTATAGTTTGGCCAGTAAATTAAATAAATAATAGATGTGATTTTCAAAGAAAAATTCATTAGTTTAGTTATTTTACTATTTTTTTTTCTGTGTGATGCACAGGTACTGAAGGCTTTGAGTTTTTTTGCCTACATCAAAGTGCACACCCCCTGGTCATGAAAAAATTGAAGGCCTCAGATAGGGCAAATTCATTTAACATCTTGAGTTTGTTTCCCGAGTCTCTAAGGCAGTGTATCATACTTTTAAGCTATGAAGAAGATGAGCTTAGATAATTGGGCTTTGCTTACTTGAAAAAGAATATGTGTAACTCATTTGCATAGTGTATCTTTCTGAAGGAGATAAATAAGTTACACCCGGTTGTGGGGAATTAGCATGAAGTGAAAAAGGGTTATGTGTTTCAGTATTATGCTCCACCTAGGAAATGCAATTCAAGCAGTTAATGTCATCCAAACCCTAACTATAGATCTATTATCCCAACTCTAGCAAAAATCTCTAACCTTACATCTCACTCTAAAACATTAGACCTAAAACCCAAACCCTAATCTTAAACCTCACCTTAAAACTCTTACTACATCACTAACTCAAAAACACTAACATTAACCCTAAACCTAAAAACATAACCATACCATTAAACCTCTGTACCTGAAACACTAACTCTAATTTTAAACCTAAAACCAAACATTACCCTAACCTTAGTGCTAAAACAGTAGTACTAATCCTAACCCTAAAACCCTAAACCTAGTTTTGTAGTCCTAACCATAACTGTGACCCTAAACCCCAAAGTTGCCTTTAATATTCCTCTCTTTTTTCACGTGCACCTTACAGGTGTAATGGCATAGATTTGCATTTGAAACAGCAGAAATAGTAATTACACTGCTTTCTCAGAGTATCTGCTTGGTCATTACAAGTAAGCATTGTGGAAGATTGGTAATAAAAGAAGACTTAGATTGCAGTCAAAAATGTAGAATGCATTTATATTCTATTAATTTTACATGTTGTACTATTGTTCCAGGGAAGACTATCTCAGAGAAACAGCAAACATCTCTTTCTAAAGGTTGCCATCAGATAAATGTAAGGAATATCTCTGCTGGGATCCTAAAGCTGGAACACATTTCATAGATATAATGTTCTGGGTTGTTATTGTAACCCTGATTTTTTTTTCTAACATAGATTATTGTAACATACTCGTATCCATTGGTAAATACAAAGACCATAATTTTCTAAGTAGTTTTTGTGCTTCCTTTGAGTGAATAAATATCATTTATTCAACTGAATATTTGGTAGACAAAAATGAATAAGTGGGAAATGGTAGCAAGAGCCATTATTTTCCCCCTGAATTTAAAAATACTTTTGTGATAAAACTGAAATCTGCATGAAAATTGAGACTATCATAATATTAAAAGCCATTTAAAATCATGCTAATATAGATAAACTTTCTTTAACCTCTTGAAAGATTTCATATGGTTTGCATTTATAATTTTAGATGTATGTTCAAACAAAAACTTCTAGTTTTTTCATTAGGAATGATTGAATTGGTTGATTATATTATTTTGAGGTTACTATAATGCATTTAAATGTAATGGGGTGCAATCTATTGATATCTGAGAAAATCTCAAAGTATTAAAGATTCAAAACTGCTAAACTCTATATAGGTGCCTGAGGATCTTTCTGGGAACATGTTTTTGCTTCCTTTTATATTACAGCTGGGATTCAAAAATGACATTGCCTTGTGGTTTTGCATGATGAATGGTTAGAACCAGAATTTGTGCATGTCAAAGATGCACTGAACATGAGTGAAGGAGGTATTATAATGAAATGGTTATAAGCAACAGTATTAAAATTGGGTACTCTGTATATGCAAATAAGGATAACAATATGTCAGAGCAGTTCAGAAGCTTATAGATTCTAACTGGAATCACTTGAGCCTCTGAATCTGGCTAATATAAAATCATGGTTTTACAGCAGGATAATAGCAAAATGATGTTAAGGATAGCCTCAGTGTTGTCAAAAGTGTATATGCAAAAAGGCTGTACTTGTTACTAGTAAACACAATGTCAAGTATTGCAGCCTTTGTGGGGTGCTCTGCCATCTGACTTTGCCTGACATTTTAAGCCCTTTATAAAACTGAAATCATAGACTGGTACCATGTGGACAGAGTCACCATGCAGTGCTGGCTAATATGTGTGTTTCCCTCGTCTACAGAGCCATTTGGAAGATGCAGAATACTATTCCAGTGGATACAGTGGTATGCATGGCTTTGAGAATACTAGCCATAGGGACATTATTGTGATGACTGCGGGACACTGTGGGGTTATCCCTGGTATCTGCCTCAAGGATACTCCACCAGTTCTTCAATGCTGTGCTATAGCTTGAGGGGAGCATATAAGGTTTCCACATATTACAGAGGAAAGAACCACCACAGTCCTTGTCTTCTTTTATTAAAAATCTTCCACAATCAACTAAACTGGCTCATACTTCTGCACTACCTCACTTATCTACAATTAACTACTGCACATAAACATATGTATAGCCCAACAAATTGCCCCTCTCTCTCTCCGCTTTACTATGTATCATCCTAACCTGACCGCTTAGATCTGAATACAAATTGCTGCTGAAAGTTGAAAAAAAAATATCTCAGCTGGCCAAATGTTATACTCTTTTACTGTCTCAAAACCATGGCATAACCTCCCATCATCTATCCAGACAATCAGCAATCCTGCTCTCCTTAAGAAGTCCCTCAGGCAACATCTCTCTTTTCTCTCTGGCATTGTACATGTCCCAAAATAACAGCCCCAAAACCTGACTCCTTCCACTTTAACCTTACTTTACTCCATCTCAATACTTGTATAACTTTTCCATCCTCTCAGTTACCATAACTAACTGCATGTACTCACTCTGTGTTGTTAAATTTCAGCTGTTCAGGCCTTCAAATCTCCAACAATTAATAATCCCAAATCTGATACTCTATTTGTACAAATTCCATGAACACTGTAATAATATTACATAACATAGATGTGTATTATGCATGTAAATAATTTGTACTGTTGTGCTCATACTATTTCCATGCAGTGTGACTGTATATACTCTGAACTGTGTGCTATTTCATGTATGTATTGTTAATCTCTGTGGAGCTTTTCTCCCAGGGCCTCCACTGAAAATGGGCTCACCTAGGCCCAGTGGACTTTCCTAGTAAACAAATGCAATAAATAAATTAATAAATAATGGTTACTTGTAATGACCAATTAGATACTCTGACTTTTATGATATAGCCCATTTCCCTGAGGTGCTGGGGACCATAGACAGTACCCACATTGAAATAAAGACCCTATCTGTTATACTAGGAAGAAGACACATTAACTATGAAAGTTACCACTTCATCAACCACCAGATGGTCTTTAATGCACAAGGTAAAATCTGGAGTGTGTCTGTAGGACACCCAGGCAGTACCCATGACTCCCACATTTAGTGCACGTCTGACCTGCTGAGTGGTTTGAATGGGATAATTTCCCCCTGGGTCATCTCATTGGCGGTACTGGATATGCCTGGAACCATGGTCAATGACACCCATCAGAAATCCACAGACCAATGGCAACAATACCTAAAAGTATGCACTATAACAAACCAGGGTCATTGCTAGATGGATCTGTATAATTTAATCAAAACTCACATTGTTGAACCCCTCTTCATCGAACATCAACCTCTCAAATCAGCGAACAGAATTTTAATCAAATTTTTCTTAGGGGAAACCAGCAGTGGGCCACCATATGAAATTTGCCCTTTTCCCCAAGGAAGTGCAATCTCAGAGTTGGCATATTTAGTTAAAGGGGTGTGGGTGGCACATTGGGGGTGTGTGGGGCCAAAGCCCCCATCTTGATATGGGGGGCACGTTGGGGGTGCGTGGGGCCAAAGCCCCCATCTAGATAGGTTTTAAGTTTTTTCCCCTTGGTCACTAGGATGGACTACCTTTGGTTTTCCCTGGGAAACAGTTTGATTAAAAGTCTATTCGCTGATTTGTGTGTTCGATTAAAAGGTGTTAGACAAAGAGGAGTTCAACAATGTGAGTTTCGATTAAATGATATAGACCTTTGCTAGACATGTGTTTGGGCAACTAAAGGCAAGTTTTTGCTGCCTGGATGTATGGTGAATTGCAGTATGACTAGCAAATGTGCAAACATATTCTCAGAATGTGCAATGTTACATAATATAATACTGAGAAAACAGTTGTAGCAGGGAATGTATATGCAGGAGGAATATGTAACATCAGAGCGGGAAGAAAAAGGTGAGTTAAATGAGCAGATAGTGGAGCAGCCAGCAGTAAGGGAAGACCATGGCGGATGAAGGCAGGCGCACTGTGCTGTGGCATTGGTGAAGAGACAGAGGCTGGCTCATAACTCTGGGTCACATTAAAGCACATAGACATAGTAAAAATCATGCAAGCAAATCTACAACTACACTGTGCTTACCCATGAATAGACTGACCACAATGTGCATCAGTCATAGGCAAACTAAGTTTTACTGAACAGAAGGCATAGCACATTTATCATAATTTGCATAGTTAGGGGACACAATATGAGTATTTTCCTCAGGAAAATGTGTGTATGCTGCACTGGGTGGTATAAGCTTTATGCAGTGGGTGTATGATGTGAGACAGGGTTTAAAGTACAATGCTGTGGGAGGGTTGCACTATCACCATGCGTGTGTGTGTGCGTGTGTGTGTGTGTGTGTGTGTGTGTGTGTGTGTGTGTGTGTGTGTGTGTGTGTGTGTATGTGTGTGTGTGTGTGTGTGTGTGTGTGTGTGTGTGTGTGTGTGTGTGTGTGTGTGTGTGTGTGTGTGTGTGTGTGTAAATAAATACTGCTTAAGAATGTAAGCATGCCTGCCAGGACACAACCACAGCATATGTTACAGCTCTGTGGGGGTGTTCTTGTGTACAGGTCCACGGCACCCAGAAGAGAAATGCAGCCTTCTAGTGCACACTCCTATTCACATGAGCTGACTCTCCTTGGAGTGTGACAGTTAGTAATAAACATTTGCCAAGACATAGGTATGCTGCATGAACACAAGCAATGAGTCATACCAGATGAGTGACTGACACAAGCCCTATGCCCTACTGGACATCATTGTCTGCCCTGTGAACCTCCACAGCAGATGATGACATGCAACTGGTACAAATGTAGTGCAATCTTGGAGTTGGTATATATAATTAGTGGGAGGGGCAAGCCCCCCACATTAGAACAGTGTAGGGGTTCAGCCCCCCACATAAGGAGGGTCCAGTGTTCACTGAATCCTCCTCATGTGGAGCGATGTGCCTCCCACAAACTCTGCTAATTATATATACCAACTCAGAGATGGCACTACAGTGGAGAAAGGGCAGATTTCCTTATCACTATGTTACCGCTAAGTATGTAGTTCCAGCCATTTCCTTTATGTTGGCCAACTACAATCATCTGAGGATATTTCGCATGATCATATGGCCTTTCGATGAATGGCAGGTTCACTGATATGTTGAATGGCCATTCAGTGAATGTGCTATTCAATGGCTAAATATAGACACAAACTAACCATATCATTTATGAATCGTTACCGTGGAGTGATTAAGAGGAAAAAAACAACTTTGATGTGTTCATCTACTTATTCATGCTGTACCTATAATAAGAACATATTTTACATTAATGACATTATATTTTATCACTTTGATTTTGATGAGGTACCAGTCCAATAACATTAAAAAAGAAAACACTACTAATAGTTAGAAGGGAACATTTTAATGCAGTATGCCTATCTTTGAAGTCATTTATGCATGCTTATAGCATAGCGATATAAAACATCCCATAATTTGCATCCTTCCTTCTTTTGGATCCCATCCCCATTTACTTCACCATTTATTTTTCTGTCTGTATCGCTCCCTTCTCTCTCCCCTCCTTCCTTTGAAGTTCTATCAGTTTAGTAGGTAAATGCTTTCTGTGTACATAAGCACTAAATTAAAAATGCTTTATTGTTATAAAATTCTGACTAATTCAATATCCTTGATGGTATTATATTGTCAAAAAATAACAATAAATAGTTAATTATATATAAGACTGCATACGATGCTATAATTTATGTTGATACTAAGAGCACTCAATAGATCATTCTTTAAAATATATTTTATTTGATCTGAGATGTTCAGTAGTAGCTTTGCAAAGACTGTTTAAGAGTTAATGAAATAGTTGGAAAGTTTAGCTTAGTTAGTTTCTAATTAAGCTAAGAGATCAATTGATTCCAATCTAATGTAAGTAAAAGTTTACATTTTATGTTATCTTTATTTTTCTTATCTGTTCTCATTAGTCTAGTTTTCATAATTTTATAATGTAACAGTAGATGAGGTACCATTACAGCAAGAATGTAAAGGTAAAAAACAAAGCAAATTTAACACGTTAAACACACACAAGTCCAAAATGTATGGAAAACAGGCAGCAATCAGGAGTGAACAATCCAACTCGGTTTTAGACTTTTTATTATGCGGTGGTGGTGCTGCGGTAGCATTGTCACCTCACAGTAAGAAGCTGTCCGGTTCAATTCTCAGCTAGAGCATCTTCTGTGTGGAGACATGCATGAATGGGTATACCTTTGTTGAAGGTTGTGTGTCAGGGCTGGCAACTTGGCACATCAAAGTCTATTGCCAATCATTAGCGGACCGGAGTTCTGCTGTGGTGACCCCCAACTGGGAAAAGCCAAAAGGCACAACATTAAGTGCATTTCGTCCAGTTAAATGACATGAACTTCATCAGGTAACAGTAACAACCATTATCTCCTTTTAAATACCCCTCCCTGTCAAATCATGTGACTTGCCATTAAAAATCAGACAACTATTATTCATCTTATTCAATTATTAAAGAAACATCTATACAAAATTTAAAAATGACTAATACATTTTCTTAAGTCATTACTTATAAAAAAACGATATAAAACTAAATTCCTACTAATGTGAAAATCACATATTTACAAGTTCTCTCTTGTCCCAGTACCTTTCAATAAACACATCACGCCAAATGACATTTGACAATCTTTATTAAAACTTCCATAACATATCTTTGCTCACCAACTTTATTATTTACAACTGAACATGATATCATTGATTCTAAACACTGCATAAACATACTTGCAATGTTAATCAGGGCAGCCTACCTACTCACTCTGCCCCAATAAGCAGTGTCCATACCTCTGCTCACTTACTTTACTTATGAAGCAGTGTCCCATCTCACTTCATACACCATTCATTGAATTACCTTCCACCAAATAAGCAGCATCCTTACCTCAGCTTACTCATCTTTTCAGCAAGCTTCCTCTAACTGCTCATTTTCCTTTCCCCAGCTCCTTGAAATGAACATCCATACACCAGAGGGGGAACAGAAGAGGGCAAGCCTGATTCTCTTCTCCGCCTACCCCAACTGATAAACCCCAATCCCCCCAACCCCCCAATAAATGAGTCTATATTATAACATTGAAGTTTTAAAACTTCAAATGTTATAATATCGAACCCTTTAGAGTGAAAGCTGACAATAGCGAAGCCTTGGAACATCGAAATTTTACCTAGGGTAAGATTTCGGTGGTCCGTTCCCTGGCTTCGCTATTTACAGCACTGTGGTGTGATGATTATGGACCAGGTTTAGGGAAGTCAGTGAACGGGGGTTACGGATTGGGTTCAGGTAAGTGTGGTGCGATGGTTATGGACCGGGTTAAGGTAAGTGAGCGAACGGACTGGGGTAAGGTGAGTGTGTGGTAGTTAGGGACTTTAGGGTTAGGGTGCGGGTGAGGTGAGTGTGCAGTAGTGACAGACTTTAGGGTTAGGGGTGGGTTAAGTGAGTTAGGGTTAGGGTGCGGGTCAGGTAATTGTGCGATTGTGTGGACGTGAGGGTTGGGGTGGGGTGGGGTAGGTGAGTTAGGGTTAGGGAACAGGTAAGGTGAGTGTGTGATAGTTAGGGACCTTAGGGTTAGGGTTGGGTTAAGGTAAGTGGGTAGCTAGTGGTGTATGTCTGGTTTAGTGTAGGGTTTCGTGAAGTGTATGTGTGTGGATTATTTATTTTGGTGTGCTTGAGTTGTGTGTATGTTTGTCGGAACAGCAAATGTTTTCCCTGGGAAAAAATTTGCAATTCTGACTGTTTTGTTCTCTGGTGTTTGAATTGAATGGGTTTGCTATTATAGCATTCGAAGTTTTTAGACTTAGATGTTATAATACAGACCCCCAACAAACAAGGGGAGAGTGGGAGGGTAGCAAGTTCATGCCGAAATGTGATTGCTTACCCAGCTACACTTGTCTAAACCTCTTAAGCCCCTCCCTACCCTTATCTCATTTCCTCCCAATCCTTCCTGCCTCCACTTAACCCTTTCACTTCCCCCAACTCACTTAACACCCACTAATATCCATCTAATGCCTCATGAAAATGTCCAGGGACAACTTGGTTTGTTGCCAAATTTCATTTGCCCCAGTCCCCTTCAATAAACACATTACACCGAATGACATTTGATGACCTTTATTAAAACTACCATAACATAGCTTTGTTCATCACACTTTATTATTTACAATTGAACATAATATCATTGATTCTAAACACAGCATAAACATCCTTGTAATGTTAATCAGGGCAGCATACCTACTCACCCTGCCCCATTAAGCAGCATCCATACCTCCTCTGCTCGCTTACATTACTTATGAAGTGCCGTCCTTGTAATGCTAATCAGGGCAGCATACCTACTCACCCTGCACAGCATAAACCTTGTAATGTTAATCAGGGCAGCATACCTACTCACTCTGCTCAGTAAGCAGGGTCCATACCTCTTCTCACTTACTTTACTTATGAAGCAACAAAACATCTCACTTCATACACCATTCATTGAATTACCTTCCAACAAATAAGCAACATCCTTACCTCAGCTTACTCATCTATTCAGCAAGCTTCCTCCAGCTGCTCATTTTCCTTTCCCCAGCTCGTTGAAATGAACATCCAGACACCAGAGGGGGAGCAGAAGAGGGCAAGCCTGTCCCTCTTCTCAGCCAACCAGCCTGACTAGGCTGTCCCCCCTCCCTTCTACCCCAAAATTGTTCAACCAACTACCTCTCATAACAGGTAGGGTTAAGCCAAACATCATTTGGTGTACCCATCATCTGTAAAGCCCTTTGAATCCTGCATACCATCCCTGAAACACACCTTAATGAAACTAAATAAAGTAGGATTACCCATGACTCCACTGTACCACCGGGACATCCACTCCAAGAGAATACATTCCTTTTAGACTGCTTCCTTCCAGCCACTAATCATGGCTCAACCTGAACAGAATGACAACCTATAGCCACAACCCTGTCAACTGTAGCATATCACCTTAGCTCACCAAACTACCCACTTCTGGCTGTGCATTAACCTGATTACTGTAGTGAATAAACTAACTTCAAAACATTAACGCCCTAACCCTAAATGGCAGAAAACCAACACCCCTTAACCTAGTTCCTGAAGACTTTGCATACTATGCTCAGCAATGAAGTACTCTACGTGCCCAACCATAAACACCCCTAATTCACTCATTACCAAAAGACAATCTGGACTAGAACCCAGGCCACCCCACTCTGAACCTCCTAGCAACCGTCCAAACTAGAAAACTCAAACTACTAACCATCCTTAACCACTGCTTGTACCTGGCCTTTCCCATCGAAGGTTCTGTTCCCCATGTTACCTCTACCTGTAGTAAGGAATTAAAACCTGACCTACGGCTGCCATATCCTGCAACCAAGCTTCCCTTAAACCTTCTAGCTCCCATGTAAGCAACACATCCATTTTCTAAAATTACCCCAACACAGCCATACTTCCTAAAGCCCTACCTATAAAACTTACCCAAACCACAAGTGAAATGATCCTTGTGATACTCTGTAAAACCTTAACCTGTTAGTGATATTAGCACTACCTACTCAAAGAACAAGTTTGTCACCCCCAAAGCTACCACCCATTAGGAACAAACTCCGGCCTCCTGTCAAGCAAAAAACATGTCATTGACCCTTCCCTCAAATATGATTTAACAACTGGAAGACTAACTATAATCCCCCAAGGTTGCAACCTCCTGAAAGCAAGGGATAAACTCAGCTGGCTTGCAAAGAAGAAAAATGTAGGTCTAAAATAAAACCCATTTGAATCCAATAAAGTATGCCCCACATACCCACCACCTCCTGTCAAACCCTCAATGTGCTCCATACACCCTGCCTTACCCTAACTGAAACCATCCTCTTTCCCGTCTACCTTATGTTTTCTGCCATAAGCCCACACCCAACTCTATTCATCTGCCAAGGTCTACCCCTAGTAAATTAATCTACCGCCACCATGGTAAGCTATCAAGTAATTAACATCTACCCAAGCAACCTCTTAAACTAACCAACATGCAACTTCACTAATGCATAACTCCCCAAAACCAAATTTGAATGATAACCATGCCCCATCTATCTATCCCTTACTAAACTGTTATGAATGACCATAAATTCACCCAGGAATCCCCATGTACCTCAATGGACATAAAGAACCATATGTGGACTAAGAGATTGGACTTAGCTAACCTTGCAACAAACACTCCCACCATTACCCTCATAGATTCTTAAGCTCCTAAGACTATTGTGATTCTAGCCCACCTGCCACCAAATTCTCCAAACCCAGCCCCAGCCCCAGCCCTGTATTATCTTGACACAAACATACCACCCTCTGCACCACCATTGTGTTCATCTCCATCTAAAAAATCCATACAAGAAGAATGCGTTACCTTCCAAAGTCATGTCAAAAGGACACTGACCACTGCTCACTCAGTGCACACCCATCTCTGATGGCATTACACACCACACACGCCAATGGGACTCCATTGAGACAGCTCCCATCACCTTTTGAATCCTCTTCCTTCCAATCAACTGATGCCCACTCAAATTCCATACCTCCACGATCTGCAAAAAAAAAAAACAATTAATCACCTTGCCTTTACCAAATGATCATGTCTACGTGGCAAACATTATCACTATGACACCCACCCCTTTAATATCTCTGCAAGTTATCTTACCAAATAAAAACTCCACATGGAAAAATGTAAAGTTTAAATAAGGCATAAATAAACTAAATTCCATCCCATCTGCACCCTCATGGCAGAATTGTCCACACGTTGTAACCACATGATAAAATTGGGAAAAAGGACCAACATAGAGACAACCTTAAGACCCTACCTGTACAAACCTAGGAATCCGATAGAACAGGCTTCCCACTAACATGAAACCCCTGAAGAGCATGCCATCTGAAACGTAATTGTCTATTTCCTAACTTCCATCTGTAATGATTTGCCCCTGATTTGCCAATCACAATTTCATGAAAACCAACCAAAATGAGGCAAAATCTGGAAACTCTAAAATCTGATATCAAAACACCCCACTTCAGACCCTGCTGTCCTAACTCCCATCTCTTGGACCCAAAAGTCTGGACAATGCCGCAAATAAAAGGTGGGATAATGACCCAAAATATGGCCACTTGTAAAATATGTTCTTAATACATACTGAATATAACTGGTTTCCTGCCATACCATACTATCTCCAAACCTCAAAAAAAGCAGGATTTAAACAGGTAGTAGGCCAGCCTACCACACCACGCTTTAGTACTAGTATCCCTATTGTACTCTAATTTGCTTCAGCCACTAAATTAGATTTAACAAAAATGTATAGATATAGATACATCGACTTGTCTGTCTTATGCATATTCTTGCCTCTCAACATCAAAAGCCTTTAAGTCAATTCTTGCAATTGTATATTGGTCTGCAGTTGACCAGATCACTGACACTATGCATGTGAGGCAACAGCAGTCAAAGCCCGCGAAACCATTGCAACTTTGCTGAGGAAAATAAATCACACTGGGGTTACTGTTCCAATGGTAGAATACCCCACTAGAGAATCCCACAGAGTGAAAGCCAGAAAACGAGCTGTGAACCCCACTGAACAAAATAACTAACCTAAGGTGGATTGCATTTCCTCTAATTAAAGGCTCCTTCCTCTTTTTTTTTTTTTTTTTTGTATCTTATCACATCAAGAACGGCCAAGGTAAATAGTGCATGCGCTCTGCACCCACTGTTACCATGGTGCCCCTCAAACCATTGAAAGCAAACAATGAGCATAAAATAAGGGCCAGAACAAATCAGTACAGTTATGCAAAAAATTAGTGCAACCCTAACTCTTCCCCTGGCTGAAGTGGTTCTCCACTTTAACCACACATTCCTATCCACCCTTAACCACAAGCTCCACTTTAGAAAGAAATTTAAACAACTCATGAGACTGTGAGACACAGGCTGGAACTCTTGAATAACTATCAACATCCCTTCTCCCTTCTTCTAGCCTGTAATACTGTAAAGAGCATTTTCTATGCATGTTAGTCTATTAAGGCCACTTTGCATATTGAAAAAGATCAGTACTCATAAAGTAAGCATGCTGAGGAGAGGAGTTCATGAAGGCTTTGGGTTCTTTACACCCTCTCGCTTACTACTGCTTTTACAATCCCATGAACTGATGTCTTACAGTATACATCTCCTGTACTTTGCAGCATTGACTTCAAGTACAAATTCCTAGCAGTATAATATGCATTCTATAAAATTACCATAACCAACATTCAATTCAATTACAAGCTATCTGTATGTCAGTGCTACCAAGAATTTCTGCTATAAAACACATATATGCCACAATCATAACACTTTAGTAAGGAATGCAAACAAAGTGTATGGGTACTCCCCAAGGGTACTATGATTCTGGGTGTTTATTTATTTATTTATTTATCCCAGTTTGGTGACCGGGGAGGACCACTGGGCTTGAGAGCCTGTTTTCAGTGGATGCCCGGGGAGAAAAGCTCCACAAAAGTTACATCACATAATTGAATTATCACATTACAAAGTTACATAACATACTGAAATAACAAAGAAAAACCATTTGCATTACAGTCAATATGTATTCTTACAAAAACACGGCAGGTAGAGTATCAGATGAATAGGTATCATTCACTAAGTAAACTAAGATATTTAAGAAAAATTATCCAGGAAAGATGAGAGGCATAGAGCATGAGGCTGGGTGCAGATATTGGTTACAATTAATAGTCTAGGTCTATGAGAGAGGTTAGAAAGGTAAGGAGGTTAGCCAGGAGAGAAGGAAGAGGGGAGCTTGGAAGGTATGAGTTGAAGAGTGCAGTTACATTTTCTGTGAAGAAACAGGTAGGAGTGAAGTTGTCTTTTGAAGGAGTGTAGGTTGTCACAGGTCCTCAATGTAGAGGGCAGGGTATTCCATTTTTAGCTAGGGCAAAGGAGAGTAAAAGCTGACCAGCTGAGCACTTAGGTTTGTAGATGGAAATATGGTTTTGATGAGTTAATCTAAGGGGTCTGGGGGGGAGGCTATATGGTTGGAGGATATTAGATAAAGCGGGGCAGCTGGTGGGTTGAAATAGTAATTTGTGGGTTGAGACAATTTGGAGGAAGTCTAGTTGATTGGGGAGTTCAAGCCAGTTTAAAGTTTGTAGGGAGGAGCAGTGATGAGAGAAGGAGTTTGCTTTTGTGGCGAATCTGCAGATTTTATTGTAGCATACTTCTAGTTTGGAGGTAAGGGTGGAAGATAGATTAGTAAGCAGAGGAGCACCATATAGAAGAGATGGGAGGCGATATGTAGTGGACAACGTTTGTCTAGTAGAGAGAGAGAGGAAGTGATTATTCCTGTACAGTAGGCCGAGTTTTATGTGGGTTTTCTTGATGTTGAGTTGGATATGGGTATTGAATTTTAAGTGTTCATCGATGGTGGCGCCCCAGAGTTTGGCGAAGGGAACAATGTCAATGATAGAGTTGTTAAGGCTGGTAATTTGAAATGAGTTTTTATCAATGGGAGTGGATTTAGAGGGAGTGAATAGGAGGATCTTAGTTTTGTTAGGGTTAAGTGAGAGATGGTTCTGGTGCATCCATTTTTCAGTGGTTGAGAAGGCAGATTGAGTTAGAGACTGGAGTTCAGTTTGGTTGGAGGCAAAGCAGATCAAAGTAGAATTGTCTGCATATTGGACAATTTTGTATTAGGAATGGCTTTGTGTAAATCATTACTGAAGATGTTAAATAGCAGAGGGCCAAGAATGGAACCTTGGGGAATTCCTGTGGGGGTGGGAAGGAAGGTGGAGGAGGATTGGCCCCATTTCACTGCTTGGAACCTGTCTGAAAGATAGCTGGAGAACCAGGAAAGAGTTTTTGGGGAGATGTTGAGGTTAGATAGATGGTTTAGTAGATGGCTGTGAGAGATGGTATCGAAAGCTTTAGATAAATCTAATAGAACAGATGAAACTAAGTTACCAGGATCTCAAGCTGAATTGATAGAGTGTAAAAAGAAGAGAAGGGCTATGTTGGTATTGTGTCCAGGGTGGAAGCTGTGTTGGGTAGGAAAGAGCAGTTGGTGTTCGGTTAGGAATGGCATGAGCTGCATGTGGATGCATTTTTCGAGAAGTTTAGAGATTGGAGAGAGGATGGCTATAGGGTGGAAGTTGGAGAAGTTACAGTTTTTGCCACCCTTGTGGAGTAGAAGAATAAAAGCAGAATGCCATAGTTTGGGTACATAACACTTGAGTAGTGATCTGTTAATCAGGATGCTGATAGGGAGAGCAATAAGTTAGAAAACTGTGTGCTTCCCTCAATTTACTTAACAGTGCAGTTGCTCAGCAGTACACACAAACTCCTCCCTCACAATTTGCCTAACATACCAACTCTGTCCATTCCCATGACAACAACCAAGCATGATAATCCCCTAATATTATTCTCCTTTGACACAAGCAAACAGCCCACACCAAACTGCTGTGCCCCTCATCCTGACCATGATGCAAGCTCCACACGTAAACCAAAGCTGTCCATTCCCCTGACAAACAACCAACAGAATAATCCCCTAACTAATGTTAATTCTCCTTTGAAACAACCAGTCATGCCCCTCATCCCGACCACTAAGCTCCACAGCTAACCAAATTCATTGAGCTGCTCTAGCTGCAACTTCGCATGAATTAGCATGGTGCCCTCAACTGCCTTTCGACCTGTGAAGCTGCCACTCCAACCAACCGCACACTGACCAGAGGCAGAGAGGTGACACAAAATATGTTTTTTTCATTTTTTTTTATAATATATATTTAGTATTACAGTACATCAACTGGGGAAAACAGAACCCAGGAAGCCACACTAGTGCATCATTTAAGCCCATGATGTAATTGCGTTGTGTCTGCAACTGCGGCAAGCAAATTACTTCACATGTGCAGCGACTGATAATTGCTGTGAAAAACCCTCTTCCTCTTTCCAGCTGGTCAATACCAAACCCCTCCACTGTAAAACAGCAGGAAAAGAAAACATCCCCAAAACATGCATGTCCACACTTCGCTCGTTACACTTGGGGCATCCACACACAGGGCTTTAACACCAATGCACCACAAACTGCACTCACTCACCTTCTCTGCAATGGACCCAACAAGCTTTCCTTGCAGATCAGCTATTCAAACAAGAAAACCTGCAAGACCCCAAACAGATCACAGCACATAGCACCGCACAACGTGCATAGCACACCTCAAATCCCAAAAGTCACACAGGCTTGTCTCGATTTGTGGCACTCCGACTGAATCTATGCCTTGGGCTGTCCACCCGATACTCTCTTTTCACCCAACAGCGAACCAGGACAAGACACATCGGAAAACACATGGCACAGCACCTCCAAAAGAACATTGGCCCCATCGCACGCACTTTTTTTTTTCTCTTATGTTTGCAATTCCCAGAGAGAATGTCCAGTGCAATGTCAACCAGTTAGGCCCCAAACCCTCAAATCCCACTGTTACATCTTAGAATGCGACCAAAATAACAGGTATGTCGCACTGCAACAAGCACTCACTCGCAGAACACACCAACCAAAACTAGCAATCGTTGGAGTATATACAAATATCAGGTCCATCTAAAACTGAACCAACAACTTGCCCCAGGCCCAAATACATTAATCTACCACACCATTCAAATCTTGTAATGAAGGGAGCACCTGTTCCAACAGAGCATGTGCCAGGACTGGCATCACTCCACCTCATCCAAAGCTTGTGGAAAGCCATCCACCTCTGTGACTGAGGGCGCACATCAAAATGACCATGGCTATCTACCTCCCACCACCAATGAATCCCAAACCCTGATCAAGAGCATGCAGCAGAGCTTCTCACCCAGAAATGATCCAAACCATCCAATTAAGGCAACGTCCCCAGTTCAAGGCAGGCAAGTCCCCCACTAGATCTCCAGCCATAGGAACCATCAGATGTGATACCCTGTCCTTTTTTTTTTGTTTTTTTTTTTTAATTTTGATACATAGACAAAACAGCCCTTAGCCAAACAACAACACCCCCCACCCCTCATCCCTAGAATCATCCATCCCTAACTGCAGAAGATGAAAGGATCAACAGTAGAGGAAAACAAAAAAAATAAATAAATAATAGTTGTATGCTATACATACCAACACCCGTCTACCATATGACCCACCTAGCTGCCAGGAATACCCTCAGGTCATCTTGGACATGACCCTGCCTTAGCAAGTTCATGCCAAAATGTGATTGCTTACCCAGCTAGACTTGTCTAAACCTCTTAAGCCCCTCCCTACCCTTATCTCATTTCCTCCCAATCCTCCCTGCCTCCACATAACCCTTTCAATTCCTCAACTCACTTAACACCCACTAATATCCATCTAACCCCTCATGAAGATGTGCCGGGACAACTTGGTGTGTTGCCAAACTTCATTTGCCAAATTTTTTAACTTCAATGGGCAATAGGTGGAACACATATCATTCAAACCTGGATAATTATATGCATTTAAATGTACCTGCCATAACAATTCTAATTGTTCTAATATTAATGCATTAGGTCCCCCTCTCTGGTCAAAGGTCACCTGGTCAATAACATGGAATTTGAAGAAATGGTTTGGATACTATACAAGTGCTCATAGACACATTCCTTAAATTTATTCTCAGTTTTGCCTATGTAAAAAGAGGCAGATAGCTTACACTTAGCTAAATAAACAACCATTTTAGAGTTGCAGTTAACATTCCCATTACTACTGAATCTCAAACTATTAACTTTGACTGTCCATCCCAGTTCCATATATTTACAATATGTGCAACTTCCAGACCAATGCATACGTGAATGTTTAAACTTAGGTGTTTTGTTCGCTTCAAGTAAACATTTCAGGTTCTTGCCCCTTCTAAAAATAAATTTAGGGCTATTTCCTACCTTTTCTATGATGTCCCTATCTTCTATAGGGTTCTTAGGTTCCAATTTTTAATAACACTTTGTTTTATATACAGAATCTAAATTGAAAATTGTAACCAAACCTGTAATAAAATTGGGTTGGTTCGTAACACTGATGTTGGTCAAAGTATCAGGCACTATACTAGGAACCAGTGGTGGCTGGTGACTTCAAATTAAAGGGGGGCTGCAGGGGTCTGCTGAATGGGTGGGGGCAATGGGAAGGGTTGTGGCCAACTAGAAAGGGGTGGAGCAAAGCTCAAAACCACAACAATGGGAACTTTAATTAAATACGCTGCCCTGGGTGACAAACCATCATTACGAGAGTCTAGTCAAGACAAAATGGAAGTGCTGAAGAAAAAAACATTTCAGTGCATTGGCTACATGACAGCTTACATAATATCTATATGGAAACAAAAAGGTTGTGAGGCATGAAAAACTAAATTACTTTTTAAATACATTACTGGAATGCCAGTCAAAAATCAAGTATAAAAAAACAAGCAGCACTCAACTCAAACCACTTCTCCTTGCACTGCAGTTCTAATTATAATTTATATTCAGCTTTATAAAAGTACCAAGTAACATGCTAAAAGTAGCAATCTCTGTGATACCCCCACTTTTAAAAATGGTTCTTATCCTAAAAAGACCTCCTGCCTGACAACAACTATCTACTTGTTTCATGGGGAAGACATGTTCAAAGTAAAAAATGAACAGCAAACAAGAAACAAGCTCAAGATAAATTGCTTAAAGGATTACTGCACAGGTTATGGACCACACACGATAGAATGGCATTCTGTTTAGTTTACGGATAAAGCCTGCAAGGATGACTACAAGTCTCCAACAAATGTAATGAACTTCTGAAAATACTGTAATCCTGTCCTTTATTACAAGTACTGTCATATGCATTTCATTACCTAAGGCTTACACATTATCTAGTTATGTAAATATTCTCTGCATGGCAACAACAAAAAGGCTTTCAATGTTGGTAATTCTTTAACAGTATGCTTACTAAAGCTTACTTACATCTTACAATCTCCAACAAGCTTACCTGATGGTCATTAAAGCATTGCTGCTTAAACACAGAGCAACAAGGCACTGCAACAGCATGCATTTTCTGAATAATAAGAAGCATAAATCAACAGTATAAAAATGTGACAGAAAACCAGAACATTCTGAAAAATCAAGGACAGATGAAAAGCTACTGTCATACTTGTGTCTACTTTGGATGGGGGAATACTGTGCACACTTAAACTGCATAACTGCTCCTTGCCTTGCTTGGACACACCCAGAGTCACTACTTGGGGGAGTAGGGTACAACAAGTATGTCACACTTTGATATGTCTCTGGCTGATGGTAATAGCTCTGACATTCATACCTCTCAAGCTCAGAACAAGAAATCTGGACAAAGCTATATACCGAAGTGGGACAAAGGCCCAAAATGAAGGACAATTTTTAAATATTGCTCTTATAAACTTAGAAAGATAATAGAATAGTATTGTCTTGCATTAGTATGAATTTTCTGAAGGATATGAAATCTGAAACTCAAATGTCTGACATTATTTTCTAACTTCAGTCTTTAATGATTTGCCACTAATTTGCCAGAAAACCACAATTTTATGAAAAATGGACCAAAAATGTCATGCAAAAATATAAAATTGCCACACAATACAGCTGGGAACCTGTCAAAGAAGTGACACCTTTTTAATAGTAGTACTGTTAACGTGAGCAGCTGACAAAATAAGAGAATCTACATGCATTTCTGAAATAAAAGTAATATATAACTCTGATCATTACAGTTATTTATAATTGTAAACTCTCCATGTTTTCTTCCAAAATTGCCATTTTGCAGAGGGATTACTAAGGGTAGAGCAACATTTTGAGCCAAAATTGGGGACAGTTGAGAGGTTTGGATATTCCTAATTCTATAAAGTGATTTATTTACATGTACCACTCAACCTCTTAATGCAGGAAATCTGGACAAGGCCAAATATATTAGGGGAATATACAAACAGTGCTAAAAATTGCTCTTGTATAAACTTAGTTGATAGAATAACAGGTCTTGCTTTAGCATGCATTTTTCTGAAGGTTATGACATTAGAAACTCAATATCTGTCATTATTTAGTGACTTCAATCCTAAATGATTTGCCAGAAAACTACAACTTTTATGAGGAATAAACCAGAAATAAGAAGCAAAAATCTATTAATTCTGCAATAATATGGACAGTTGAGAGGCATATTTCAGCCAGGGCTGTCTTTGAGTTTGCTGCCCTTCCCCCCTCATAAAATCATGATCGAATGGAGCCTCCCCCCTGCAGCCATTCCAATGTCCCATTCCTTGGTTATTTCACCCCATTTACCATAAAGACTGTAATGTGCATACTGCTTTACTTCTGTGATGATTTGGATTTCATTTGAAAGTTTTGTTTTGCATTTTACAGCGCAAACACTAATACATATCTGCTAAACAAAGCAGTGCAGTCTCACAATGGAAATAGACTTAGCATTAAAAGTTCTCTGCCCCTGAAACTCACATTCATTGAAACAGAATTGAAACCCACATTCAAAGAAAATACATTTTGCCAGTGGCAGATAAAGAATAACTCTGGGCTGTTTTCAAATCACAGGTCCCTTGCACATGAAACATACACATGCTATTTGATACACCTTCCTGACTGTATTAAATTATATTCCTTGTACAATACAGTAGAGTTTTAGAGGGCATTTTAAATGTATTGTTTTGAACATTTTTCCAGTAAAGAATGAAACAAAATACATGCACCAATAATGACAAAATTGCCAAATTCAGAACATTTCCATCATAAAAGTCTACTCAAACTTCTAAAGTCCACCAGTATCAGTAAATATGCACAATCTCTGAAGAAGTAAAAGTCATCTAAATAATTCCGCATTAAAGAGATCTGTAACTAATGAAGAGGTTGCTGCTAGCAAACAACTTTCTATTTCATTGTTTCATCTTAAAATAAAGTGCCTGTTGCCCTTGAGGAATAAATTGCCTATGTTACATTAAAAAATACTAGTAATATTGCAATAGGGAATGGATGGCAAACTGATAACAGGTTCATAGTTACTAGGTATCTTCACCAAAAAGGACTGCAGTATCCACCCCTTTACAACACAGTACAGTATCAGCAATTCGTCTACCTACTGTGGGAGTAGACCCCACAGCCTTCTACATCAAACGCAAGTACACTACCTGCTGTGCTATTAACAATGCAAGCAAGCTCACCATAAGCAGCACTAAACTTTTGTTCCCCTGCAGCTCTTACACGACACTCAGCTGTATCTCTGAACTTAGCAGAAGAAATCTGAAAAAGCCAAAATGTATGGGGGGGACAAAAGCCCAAAAATCAGGGACACATTTTAAACATTGCTTGTATAATGTTGGAAAGTTGCTAGAATAAAATGATGTGTTATCACCATACATTTCATTGCCAAGTCTTGAACCCAGGACCCTTTGCAAAACAGTCAGAGAAACATACCACTATGCCAAATCAGCTGTTCTGTGAAAGAGAGGAAGACTGAAACTTAAATGGTTACCATTTAGCAAATTCAGTTCTCACCATAGCTCTCAACCTCTTAGCAAAAAACGCCTGGACAAAGCCAGTAATGGGGGAATACAGCTCCCAAACATATTCAGTGAATTCAGTTCTCACCATAGCTTTCAACCTTAGCACAAAAAACCTGGACAAAGCCAATAATGGGGGAATACAGTCCAAAAATAGGGACAAGTTTCAAATATCCATCTTATAAACTTAAAAAAATGCTGGAATTAAATGTTTTGTGTTACCATGTACTTTCTGAAGAATATGAAGTCTGACATTCAAATGCCTGTCATTTTTATTCATTTAACATTTGTTAACCAGGAAAGTCTGACTTGGAGCAAAAGACAATTTTCAGCAGAGGCCCAGGAAGAAACACTCCAGACACATGTCTTTGTAAGATGGGAAGACACCAGAGCACACTCACATAAACACAGGGAGGACATGCAGACTCCACACAGAAGGCACCCCAACCAAGAATCAAACCAGATAATCTGTAGCTGGGAGGCAGCAATGCTACCACTGCACCACTGCACAACTGTCTCAATAAAGAAACAAAAATACAGAAACCACAGATTTTATGAGGAGCAGAACAGAACAAATATGAGGCAAAAATCTGCACATTTTTTTACAAATGGTGGTGAATAGGGAATTCTGGCTCTTGCCACCTGGGCCCAAGGTACAGGGTTCAAGCCTGTGGTATTCTCTACCCACCACCATGTATCCTGAGTTCTCTAGCCACCAGTATATAGCAAATGAGGCATTACACACACACACACACACACACACACACACACACACACACACACACACACACAGCACCTGAATTCAGTGTTAGTCCATCTGCAGCTACATGTATCACACACACATACACATAGCACCTGAATTCAGTGTTCTCAGTTCCTGAGTCCATCTGCAGCTCCACGTATCCTCAATCAGTCCTGACTAGGGGGGAAATCCTCAATCAGTCCTGTCCTGCACAACCTAACTGCCCTCCTGGCTGTTTTCCCCATGAGCCTGCAGATGATGCAGTCTGGAGTTCTTCTGTTCTATGCGGTTGTCACTGCATAGACTTCTGGGCATCTGCAGGGCATAGATGGCTTTCCCCTATCCAGACTGCTGACACAACAGTCAGGAGTTCTCTGGGTTCCAGGAACGCCATGCTTTATTTTGTTTTTCTTCTTTCCACAGCTGGGAGGGGGGGATCTGCAGTCCTGCAGTCCTATAGCATGAGCCACCCCTGCTAGGATCATATACTATACTTTCACTAGGACTGCTGTTTGTCGTATTTCTGCTCAGAATAGGTTTATAAAGGCCACTTGGGTTTCCGTTGAAAAAGGCTACTAGCCTATCAGACTCATCCCAGTTGACAAAGTATAAATAAATGAATAAAATATAATACATTTAAGGATGAGTGAAATGGTGGGTGTCTGCTGCTTTATGAATGATGATGATGGTGAAGTCTAAATAAATATTCTGGAACTATAATGGTAGGCATTGTAGAAACATGTCAAGAGACATGTAGGGGAAGTGAACTTTTATGTATAACAAGACTATGTGACGTGGCACTTGGTTTTCTTATCGTCATTGTTGGAATGTTTCACAGATGATCATGTGGTGTGCTATATTCACTGTTTGTAAATGCACTAATCACTCTGTTTTGTTAATCATGTCTTCAGGCTTAGTTGTGTGTGCTGCCTTTTTCCGTTGAAGCAGAGAGGGCCTGAAAGGCAGATTACACTCAGAACCTCTGATCCACTGTAACTTAGTTGAGGTACTAAACTTTTAATTCTGACTGCTGCAATTAAGAATAGTATATTTGGAAAATATAGTTGAATAACATATTCAATAAATTCTTTTTGTTGTTCATTTGGAATGATTTTGTAAAACTTATTTTTTCTTATACTCTCATATCTATCCTGCCAACAGTAAGGGATGCGGCATCCAGTAACTTCTTGTCAGTAAGTATTAATGAGCTAAATTATAAATACAGTATAGTAAACAATGCAAAAGGTGTTTAACATATTTACAGTTTTGAAAAGTGGGAAGCAGAGATTTGTAAATAATAAATAACTAAATAAATAATAGAAATTACAAAGCTGCTCCTGTGGCATAGAGGTATAAAGCCCTGACTACAACCCAGGTAATCTGGGTTCAATTAGCAGTTTAGGCAACTGATGAAAACAGCAGGTAGAAATGTGTGGCACCTTGCAGGCATGGGTGAATGGACTTATGGGTATCTACTGTGTCAATTCCTGGTGGAAAATATGTCTAAAGAGGGAGACAGGGTGGAGACATAGCTGAGATGCTGTTGAGGTGGGTGATATGCTCCATATCCCAATTATACATTCACTCCCTGACAGGCATACTATCAGGTCCACAATGGAGGAGCAAAATGGATAGGGCATATGTACCCCCCATGGAAGCACAGATGTGTGGAGCCACTGGATGCCTAGCTCTATAACTGATCCCAGTAAGACTGGATTGAAGCCTGGGAACAAGGAGACAGCTGGTAGAGCAGATGAGGGCAGGTACCAGCACCCCAGTACTGTGAAGGATAGAGGAGGAACAAAAAAATAGAAGTTACAGTAAAGTGTGCAGTATTAAAGTAAGGGACTCATTTTCATGGTAACATAAAAAAGTAAAAAAAAATATTGAAGCAAGAAAGAGAAGGACATGAACTAAATAAGTGAATCATCCATGAAATTAATTGAGTCCTGATTTTTGGATCATTTCATTTGAAAGAATTGCAGCTATTTCTATACAAACCTATATTAGTATAGAAGCTTTGAATCCAGTGGTGTAATGGAATGCTATGTGATACAGAAATAGGACTTTTCAAGGTGACAGATATCCAAGAAGAGGGCACTACTGATTTTTAATATAGCCATCTATAAAGTCATGCAACTATCCCACAACTTGGTCAGAACTCCTGAAATGATTTGTTACCTACTCATCTCAACTACTCTTGGTCATGTGAATTCTGCCAAAACAAGAATTGTAAATGGAATGAGAACCTGAACCAAAAGCTTGAAACAGGCTATTATAACAAGTATTAGGACTTTTACAGTACATAGACAAAATGGGGTCATACTTGATTGTGTTGACTGGACAGCATATGACTTGTTGAGATAAACAGTCATTCTCAAACATCTCCCCTTGTCTCTGATGTCCAGTTGTGGTAGATCTGTTGTAATTACAGTTACAGCTTTACTCATATTGGCTCAACTGGTTCTCTGGAGCACTGCCTTCAGGTTGACACTTCTCAGAAGCCATCGTGATATGTGTTTTATTTTGTCTAACTTTTTTTTTTGTTGAGTCTTTCGGCTTTTCCCGGTTAGGGTTCGCCACAGCGGAACTCCAGTCCGCTAATGATTGACAGTAGATTTTTACGTGCCGAGTTGCCAGTCCTGATGCACAACCTTCAATGAAGGTACGCCCGTTCATGCATGTCTCCACACAGAAGACATTCTAACTGAGAATCGAACAGGACAATGTCTTAGTGTGAGGCAACAACGCTACCAGAGCACCACCACCGCATTTTGTCTAACTATGGTTCTATATTTTGTTTGCACCATGTAGTACCATGGTTTGGTGTTTATCTGCATCACATGCCTGTTGTGTTCCACTTTTCTTTCCCTCCCAACTTCAAGCAGACTTCTTGACTTGATTGAAGGATAGAGATGTATGCAGAATGATATAAGCTGTTAAACATTTTCTATGAAACTTTTTGTCTTTGGTCATTTTGTTTGACTGCAGTATATGTAATAAATGTGCACTCAAATTCTGATTCAAATATTGGTATGTCAATTCATATTTGTCATCCAAGCAATGGTTCTGAATTGCTTTCTTTGGTGGAGTAACTTGATAAAACAGTTGTGCTCTTTAAGAATATGCTTTTCTTGGTATCTTTTTGGTAGTTTGTAATGTTCTCTCAGCATCACCATCTGACTGCAGATAGCGATGACTTGACATAGTGTTGATCAAACTATAATTAGCAATGAGCTATTGGTACTCCGAGACCGTTGCCTGTACTTTTCCATAGATAGGCCATTCACTGTTTTGAGTCGATTATTTGTTGGCTATTTGTAATTGGTACATGGGTTATTTCTATGTCATGACAGGACTAGTTTACAATGAGGGGGGTAGTTTTAGCCTTCATACTCACATAGATCAAAGCTAACTTTCACCATGGACCTTGAGTTAAAGGTGCTGGTATAAGTGATTCTCATCTCTGCTATGGCCTATGCCCAGTGCAGAATTAACATTTAGACACAATGTTTATAATGTCTTAGTTGATGTTTGTCTGCCACACTGATATTTTGGCTCTCTTAATATGTGATGAGATCCTAATTACCTTCAAAAATCTGATGTAGCATGTCAGCTCACAGAGGTGAGGGTACTATGATTCTGTCTTAATAAAGCAACAGACTATCATGTTCTGTTACTTGTGCTCTGACTGTATAGTACTTAGGCATGAGGTGTTTGTTTTATGCTCTATGATTGGGCCATCCATGTCACACAAGTTGGATAACAGCTCACTACTCTAAGTTTTTTTAATGTGTTTATTAAATTTTCATAAAACATAATCACTACAAAATGTGTAACTGGAAATGTATATACCCATTTAAAAGTAAGAAAAAAATAACCTAATCTTATAAATGAAACAAAGACAATAACTATTTACAAGAGTGTCCATCAGCCTCCTAGTCATTTCTATTGTAGCATGTCTGTTCAATTCTAGAATGTTTTTTTTTTCTTTTTTCTTTTTACTTCTCAAGCAGTTCTTTAAATTTGTTCCATACATTGAGGCTAGAGATAATTCTGTTCATTCTTGATCATGATCTGATTGTAATAATTTCTAGATGAGTTACTTTGGTTGTTAAAATTATAAATTCTTTAAATGAGGAAGTCAATTCATGTTTCCAGTTTTGTGTGATCACTTTTTGGGAGATTGTCAATATGATCCACAATATGTTATATTTAATTATTTTAACACAACTGGGAATAGGGGTATTAAAAAGAATTAATGATTTAGATAAAATAAATATATCTCTAAGAAAATGCCTGTAAATGTAAAATGAATTAATATTATTTCAAAAAGGCTTCGTGATAGTACAATCAAAGACGTGTTGCCAATCTGCTTTAAGTTCTTTATTGCATCTCCAACAAAGTTGCTTTTTCTTGTACATCAATTCAATGTTATGAGGGGTGAAGAAGAGCCTATGTTAAAACTTCCATGTAAATAAATGTAATCTAAGAGATGAAGTAGCATATTTAGATGCTAATAGAAATAACTTTGCGTCTTCTTCACTTGGTGGTCTACTATTGATTTGGGTAAAAAAGTTCTAATATGTATCATTACATGTTTTAGTTTCCATCTTCACCAATTGATACAATTCGGAGAAGAGACCATGTCCCAAGGAATTTCGTTGCAATAAAAATATGATACATTCAAGCAATTTTATATGATCCCTTAACATTGGTTACATTGACTTAATTCCCCTTTCTATATATAGTCTACAAGATTGATTATCTAACCACATATCTTTATCCAAATAATATTTATCCCTAATGTAATCTACTAGGTAGTGCAGCTTTTCATCTTTCATTAACTGAAACCAGTACAACAGATTCTTCTCTTTAAAGGCAACCAGTGTTTCTACATTTGAAGTAGGGATATTACTTTGAGTATATGCTCTAGAAAACATAAGGAAAATCCATGCTTTATGAGCCAGATTTCTATATATAAAATTTCTAAAAGTTTTTATATAGTCAAAATGACATAAGAATCACTTGTTTGGTGACTTTTCCCTATAATGTAATCCTTTAATAAACAAAAGAAACTGTTATTTAGTATAATTATTAGTATATCTATTGCAGTTAGAATGCATAAAAAGGTTTCCTAAAATTTTTTCCATCTAGCTGTATAAGTGTTATTGATCCAAATACATGTTCTTTTCATAATTGATGATAATATAATTCTATGTCTGGTAGTCCTATTCTCCCTACTTCCTATTCTCTTATATGATGATTTAACACAATTCTTGGTTCATCTGGGAAGCCAAGGCACTTAAAAATTAAAGTTTTAAATTATTTAATATGGGTTTTCATAGGAGGTAATGTTAATGATTGAATAATATATAGGACTTTTGACAAGATAATCATTTTGATGATAGAGAGTCTTTCTTCCATTGTAAATACAATTTTATTCCATGTGTCCAATTAGATTCATTATCTTATTTATACAGTTAGTATAATTATAATTTACTATATCTTAAATATTATCCATTATGGTTATTTCCAAGTAATTAATTTTCTTTTCTTTAACAATATATTTAAGGAACTTAGTTGGGATTTTATTCTTTTTATGTTTATTAATGTTTATTGGTAAACATTTTCCTTTTGTTATCATTAAATGTTAAACCAGTTTTTCTTTGAAATGGTTCCATTGCTAAAACAGTTGTAGATATAGATTTGTTATTATCATTCAATGCCAGTAAGATGTCATCGGCAAGCAACTGAATTTTAAAACTTGAATTCTCTGTTATTTTAATACCATTTATATCTGTATTTGATCTAACAGAATTATCAAATGGTTCCATAACTAGGGTAAAAAAACAGAGGTGAAAGAGGACATCCTTGTTTAGTTCCTTTTAATACTTCTACAAAATCAGATGTGAAAGTACCTATTTTGACATATGCAAAGGACTCTGTAGACAGAAGATTAGTAAGATGTGCAAAGTTAAAAGAAAACTTGTATTCTTCCAGAACTAGCAAAAGATATTTCCAGTTCACTTAGTCAAAAGCATTATGTATATCAAGACTCATTAATGTAAGTTCTCATTTCTGTTCTATGCATAGTTGATTATTGTAATTATTATTTTAATATTATCAAAAGTGTTTCTATTTAAAATAAATCCAGTTTGATCATCATCAATCATAGAAGGTAGACTGTGTTTTAGTCTATCAGCATGAATTGCCATGAAGAGTTTATAATCTACATTTAGAAGTGAAATGGGTCTGTATGAAGAGCATTGGATAGGATCCTTGTCTGTTTTTAAAGCTATAGAAAAAAATGTATTTAATATGTGTAGGGCTTCTTTAGGTAACATCTTGTAAATTTCAGATATAATTCCATCATTAACTTGTGCTTTATTAGATTTCAATTTAGAAATTTAGTTTGAAGTTCAGACATAAAATCGGTTTGTTAATTAATTTCATTTGGTCTTTTGATAGTCTATTTTTTATATTTTTTTCTAATAAATGTTTTTGATTGTTTCCTCTTAATCTATTAGTATATTGTTTTGATTAATTTCATTGTAATAATCTCTGAATTCCTTTAGAATATTTTCTATCTCTTTTACATTTCTTTTCTTTCAATGTGAATAGATTTCTTTTATGTGACTGGATTTACTGAGTAATTTTGTTTTTTATGGCTAGATTGCACAGAGACTTTGGGTTGACAGAAAATGTAATTATCTTAAACTTCTGAAGATTGAGTTTGGTTTTATGATTTAAAATTTCCAAGTATTTGTCATTTAGCTTTTTGATCTCTTCTGTATTATTATTTTTATTCTTCTGGTTTTCCAACTTCAGCTTATCAAAATTTCCCTGTATCTCATGTAATTATTTCTCGGATTGTTTTTTTTATTATTATTTGATAGCCAATTAGTGATTCTACTAAACAGGTATGCTTTTAGAGCATCCTGTATATAGGTTTCTGAAATATCCACTGTATTGTTAATTTCTGTAAAAGAGGGCATTTCTTTAAGAAAATAGTATTTAAATTCTTGTAAACCTGTTATATATGCTGGTATTCTTCTTATTTTAATATTATTATTATCAGAGATCAAAGGCAATTCAAAAGTGATTGCATTATGATCTGAAAATGGGAAAGTTACAATCTTAACTTTACCAAGCTTGTCTACTAGTTCATTAAAGATATAAACTCTGTCTATTCTGGATTGTGTTCCATGCCTGTGACAATAATGCAAAGAGATTAATGAATTTGACTCTGAAAATTCTTTTATATCTCTAAGATGAAGTAATTCAGTAAATTTCATTAACTTTTTTGTAGATGGTTGAATTTTACTTTTACTATTTGTATTAGTATCACTTCATAATAATATACAAAGTCTCCTGCCAAAATAAAACTGCCTTTTGCATATTTAGTTACTTGCTCGAAATGTTGATCAGCTGTCGACTCCTATTCCTAGAATCCAGTATGCATTAACAAGAGTTAATGTCTTCTTATTGTATTTTATAATAGCAGTACAAACCATACCTTTATCATCTTGATATGTTCCCATAATTTCAGGCATAGGTAAAGAATTATTCCTTAAAATAGCTACTCCTTTTTTTTCTGATTATGTTGTGAACTAGATAGAATAGTGTAACTCTTATTATTGAGCCTGATTATATCTTCTGCTAATAAGTGTTTCCTGTAGAAAGATAACCTGAGAATTAAACAGCTTCAGATATCCATTTAAGTTACCTCTCTTGCTTCCATTGTTTAATCCATTAACATTAATAGAAATACAGTTGTGTCATTTGTCCTATTGATCAGAAACATATACTTATTTCTCTAAGATAATGATACTCTATTTATAATGAACTGTTTATTAATGCTCATACAAATACAAAATTCTGAAAGTAGATCTAGGAACAAAATCATTACATTTGTGGACGCTTGTAAAAAGGCAATAAGTAAGATTGTCATAAAATAATTTCTTCTAAAAAACCCTCCTATCCCTCATGGAGTCTAACACTCCAAGCTTGAATAGTTTAACCATCCAAGCAAACCACCTCATCCAATATTCTGACAAAGAGTGAGCAGAAATATACCTCCCAAACCACTCTACCACAAATATATATATAACTCTAATAACAGTTAGCTAAAATGTAGCTGTATCCTATAAGTCTTTCTTAATATAAATAAGTAGAACAGTTGTTTCATTTTTACACCTATTTACTAAGACAAAACATTTCCTAACTGTATATATCAAATAAATTATTAAAGAACAATACAGACAATGATTTACTATTACAAAGATAAATCACGAGCATTTTTATTTCTTTGGAAAGTTTGTGATTTTTATCAATATGCTCTCTACTTATATATTTTGCCATAAAGATAAAACTTTAAATATTATATTTGTATTCATTTGCATCAAATAATACATTCAAACAATATGAATGTTTTTCTGTTTCAGTTATAAGCTTTCATGCTTAATCTAACATGATATTAACTTTTCTTCTGCTATGCTAGCTTGTATAGCTATGTATTATTACACTGAAATTGTATCTAATGCATATTAAGAAGGTTCCACCTTTTATTTAATTTTTTTTCCAAAGCTGCCTGTCAAACCGGATCTCCAAGCTTGAACAGTTCTACTCTGTCAGCTTGGGTGGAAATTTCAAGTTATCTCAGGTGTTTTACCTCAAAAGCTTCACATAATCTAGTGAAAGAAAAAAGCTTGAGCCTGAGAGAAAGGAGCTTTGTTTCTAAACCACACTGAAACTCTTCACATATGTAGATCCCTCAAATAACAATAATTTCATTACATACAACTCCAAGCACAATATTTCACTCAGTTAGAGAGTTTTAAGGTTGTTTTATATACTAAAACCTCTTTTTAATTGAACAACCAGAAAAGATTCTTCTTTAACAACTAGATTCACTCCCATCCCACCTCACATTTCATTGCATAGCTCTCAACTAAATAGGGACAAATCTCAACAGAATCAAGGACATATCAAGAAATAATCATGGACAATCAGGGACACTTTTTAAAGTATTAGTACTGTTAACTTGAGATGTTAACAGAATAAGATAATGTGAATTGGTATGCATTTTCCTGAAATAAAATAAATGTATAACTCTAAATATTGTCATTATTTGTAAAGTGTAACTCCCCACCAGGTGTCTAAACATCACCAGCTTTAGGTGGGATTAAGAGGGACAGAGCCAATTTATTTGGTCAAAATCAGGGATATCCCTGAAAATCAGGAACAGTTGAGAGGTCTGTGTCTAGCAAAAACAAGAGCTTAGTATCTAAGACTCTATATTGGCTTTTCAGGGAGCCTTAGAATGCAATTATTAGTTTTAACAGTTTCCTTTTAAATATTACTCTTGCATGTGTGTACTTTACATAATTTCTATATATGTTATATTAAAGTGATGGTATTTTGTATAATACATTGTTTAAGTAACAGATAGACATTAACACAGCTGTTACTTTTCCCAAAAGCGTAAAAAAAAAAGAAGATAGTATGAAGGATATATGCTGTGTTCAAGCCTGTAGTAGCAACTATATAAGATAAACAAATGTGACTTCAAATGTGTGTCATGTTGTAGTCTTCATTATTTCATAAATAAAATATGCAGTAACTTCTAAGTATGCAATTTCATATAAAAATCTGCAACTTTTATATTAATATAAACACTAAGGGTCAGATTCACGATGGCTTGCACGGAGTCTAAGAGTAGAGTAAGACTCCATGCAGTCATCATGTCCGATGAGCGATCCAGGAACAGCCTGTAGGGGTGTGTATGAGAGCTCCTAAAATGGCTGTTACATGGACAGGGCTGGGATATGCAAATCACCTCAATTGCAGGCGAAAGGCATGCAAATAAGGTAGATTTGCGATTCAGGAAACCCGCACCTGTCCAAGAAAGAGCAGTGTTATTTGCAGAAATGTACTCAGTTGACAACTGAGTACCATTCTGCAAATAGCAAAACGGAGCCATGACAGCTCCAAATAAAGGTTGCATCCAGTGCAGGAAGCATGCCAATGGCCAAATATACGGCCATTGGAAATGTTCCCTGATGCAAAATTAAAATAAAAATAATTTTTTTTGGCCGATTTCTGATGTTTAAGCGTAGCGCAGTGCCTTGCAAATGGGCTGCGCTCTAAAACCCAGAATACTACAAATTAAAACCCACAAATGTGGATTTTATTGAAAGTGGTAATGTACAATGCAAGGGAATGGCAGGCTGAAGACAACATGGCCACCGAGTAGAGGTTGCTAAGCGGGGAAGCTCAGTCTAAGACATGTAACCAAGCATTAGTAGGCAATCCTATGTAAATGAGTGTTAGGACAGTGAATCGCTAGTTTACGTAGCAAATGAGCACAGTCAGTGGAGTGTAGCAGTAGGATATGGGAAGTAACAGAGTAGAAGATAGGTGACATCATGAGGGGGGTATGTATGAAAGAAGTGAAGCTCATTGGAGCAGAGTGGCATGTGTCCACTGTCATTTAGACATCATGGAAAGAGGTGTGTCAACAGGTAGGCTAGGGAAAGCCAAGAAATGGAAGGTGTATGCCGTGGAAAACACCAAAGTTTCTTGCTGAGCGGGTATGCGCGCGTGTGCGCGTGTGTAAACCCAGGTAAGACAGAGTGTGCGCGTGTAAGCGTGAGTGCGCGTGTTTAAGCCAGAGTAAGCATGTATAAGGCTGATTAAGGAGTTGTAAGCGTGTTTGCACTGGTGTGCGTGTGGTTTAACCCAAATAAGCATGTTTTAGTCCGTGTAAGCATGTGTGTGCGCGTGTTAGCTGCTGTGCGCGTGTTTGCGCTTGTGTGTGCAGCGCTCCCCCCCCCTAGGAAACAGAAAGGAAAAAGGAAGCACAACAAATAGTAGGAAGCTACCAGGGAGTACTAGCAGAGCTAGCAGGTGAAAACAATCAGAATCAGGCAATTACACAGGCAGTACACTAGCCCAGCCCAGCCTAGCACTTAAAACTCTGCAAACAACAGTCCATTATGTTTCTCACAACAGACACTGCAGTAAGCTAATAGAAGTGAAAACTGAAAAAGCTTTACTGAGACAAAGAAATGTTAGGGGCTGCCATTGCTGTTATAAGGTGACATATGCAACATGCTGAGGGTGGTGACAATGGAAATGCTGCTGGACAACCCACAGTGAGGAGACGGAGAAGAATGTACAGGCCCAGGGTAACCTACCAGGGGCTACATGAGCTGGAGATAGTGGAGCGCTATAGAGTGGACAGAGATCTCCTGCAGCAAATTGTTGAGCTGTGCAGGCCACGCCTCACACACAGAATCAACAGAGGGGAACCCATCCCAGTGGAAACCAAGGTATGTGTTGGCCTAAGAAAACTAGCAACAGGTACCTTCCAGAGACCAACTGGTGATATGATAGGGATATCACAGGCATCAGCATCCAGGGTACTACACCAGTTTCTGGATGCCATGCCAGCACATGTCGGTGATCATGTATATTTTTCCCAATTCCCATGAGGTATTGGCCAGCAATATGTGTCTCTTCCAGCAAATAGCAGAATACCCTGAGGTAGTGGGTGCAATAGACTGCATGCACATATGCATCAAAGCACCAGCTGGTGAGCGGGGTAGGGTCTACTTCAACCGCAAGGGCTTCCCCTCCATTAACTGCCAGGTCGTGTGTGATGCCCAGGGCATAATACTGAATGTGTGTGCAGGCTGCCCTAGAAGCTACCATCATTCCCATATCTGGCATCTGACACAGCTGTACCAGACATTTGCCAATGGGGACATCCCACATGGCCACCTAGTGGGAGATGCTGGCTATGCACTGGAGCTGTGGCTGATGACACCCATCAGAAATGCACACACCTGAACAGGAATGCCATAATGAGGCACACGCACAAACACGTAATGTAATAGAGCGGGTGTTTGGGCTGCTCAAGTCACGGTTCCGGTGCCTGGACACATCTGGTGGAGCCTTGCAGTACTCACCAACTACGTGTACCCAAATTGTCATGGTATGTGCTATGCTACATAATATGATCCTGCGAAAACAGCTGCAGCAGGACCAGCATAGGCCTGGGCCAAACAGTCCCCCCACCATTGCCTAGGCCATCACAGGCAGAGCATGACTCGGAGGAGGAACAACCTGAGACTGCCCCAGTAGGCAGAAGGAGGCGTGCCCAGTATGCTTTGGCTTTGGCAAAGAGGCAACGCATAGCACATACACTGGCTCAGTAGGAACTCTGGAAATTATACCTCTCTCTGACTCGCACATAAAGTAAAAGGGATGCCTACGTTGACACTACCTGCTTTCAAACATGTGCAGGGAGTGTAATATGTGCATCCAACATAGGCAGCCCTGCAGCACCACCTAAGGCATGAATGCCATGTGTTAAGCAATATAAAGCAGTGCTAAACAGCAATTACCACCATGTAGTATATGCAAACAAAATTGCACACACCAACTAGCATAACTGTGGTTAATGTTCAGTAATATTGGGCAACGTCCAGCAATGTTGGTGAATATTGAGCAATGTAGGACAAGCCTGGTCTAAGTAGGGCATATCTGGAAAAAGCCAACATGCTCATATTTGCTTAACAGGCCCTTAAGCAGTCTGGTCTGCTCAGTATGAAGATATAAAGCAATGATGTGCCTCGAACCCAGAATACTGTGCACTATAGCCAAAGTACTGAACCACTAAACCATGACAGTATTGCGGTGGTCCACCTGTATGACGGAATGTTGATAAGTCTATGCAAAGTATTCCATGGAAACCCTGCAGGCACAGCATAATCCTTGTTGAGTTATGACACAAAGGTGAGTCCTGCAGTGAGAACAGAACCTGATTTCCAACACACACAGTATAAATGTTAATATTGGTCATGTTTGCCCAGATCAACAAATGTAGTGGACCTCAGATAGCAACATACTGAAGGGTCACACTGGGCATGCTCACACACGAATAAATGAGACAAATGTCAGGCAACAAAACACGGAAGGGCAGAACTGGGCATGCTCACACACTTAGGCCATGTCTGAGTACAGCAGTGGGCCACGCATATCTGGCAGTTGCATGTGTTAACCCAGGAACCTGTCACTATACAGCAATCCACCCTGTGCACACAGTTATAAGACAACAGACACATCTATAATATAGTGGAACCCTGTCATAATCAAATATGTTCTGCAGATACCGAAGTTGTTCATGGAAACTGGTAAAGCAAAGATGATAAAGACCTGCAAACAGTATCAGCAATAAACATTGTGCATCTTGAACATTAGCATAGGTTCAGAGGTCGATACTGGGCTATCTGCCCTAGGGCATGTACAAGCCTAGCCAGAGTGGGTTTGGCATTCGCAACCCTGTCAGATTACTACACTGTGTGTGTGAATAGTAGGTCATACAAGATAGCCCATGTACATGTAGGCTAGTGTGCCTCTGTCTAGCAGGGACACAGAAGATATCCCAGGGGTAAATATACGATCACCCATGCAGTCATCAAGATGTCTCCAGTAGGTGGTCAGCGGGTGGCTCTGCCTATGTGAAACTGGAATTACAGCCTGGAGTGAGTGGAGCCTCTGGGATAAGAATCTGTCCCTCCACAATGTACTATTAACATGTGTGCTGAGGTATACGTCCCTGGAGTGTCTAGCTCCAAGGGAGTTGGATATCCTGAGGTGGAGCATGTCCAGTAGTTTTGGGTTGGGTATATCTGTAAACAACAGGCACACATCATATCTGAGTAGGTGGTAAGCGACTGAGTAGAGCTGGAGTTACTGCATCTGAACTATGCAGGGCATCTGTGTGAGTCCTTAGATCTGCTTGGTGAGGAACTTCCATGGCCAGTACAGTTGCTGCAGGTGTCAGGTAAGGTACACCCTAAATGTGGCATTGTAACCAAGTATGGATGTGATGAGTATAGGGGCACAATGACCTCACTTGATCTAGATGTGAAACCATATGGGATAAGGTGGCCCACATAGAAGGTGTGTCCAACCACTTTGGCAATGTGAATGTCAAAGGCGACAGTACGAACAAGTCATGACCCCAAACCCCTAACAACTCCAACCGTATGTAATGGAGTACTACCTATGTGGTAATGTGTGGGCATGTTGTTATTCCCAAAGGAGATGACTATGCAACTAATGGCATTTAGCTGTAGGCCATGGCTCAGGCACCAGTCATCCATCTCTTTGAGACCCTGATTGAGTATGCATGTGGCAGCTGGAGAGTTGATCATGGCATCCAGTTTGCAGTCAAGTGCAAACATGTTCAGCCATATTCCCCCTGTGGTAGCCTGTATGTAAGACAAATATATACTGAACAAGAGAGGTCCCAGGATCGAGCTGTGTGGGATGCCATGTGTAACTGGTGTATAGTCAGACATGGCACCTGCAATTCTGACCATGTGGGTGCTATCCCTGATCTAGGTATCAATCCATTGTGTGAGATATGAGTTCATATTGACGCTGGTGAGCCTATGCATAATGGCACAGTGGGTTATTGTGTTGAAGTGTTTTGCAAGGTTCAGGTAGGCTGTGTGAACAGCTGTCCCTATGTCGATGGACCTGTTAGCCATTTAAAGAATACAAACAGGTTCAAGAGGCAAGATCTGCCCATAACAACACTGAAATGTGTAGGACACAGTGCCTGTAGGTTCCCGATGTCTATGTGTATGAGTCCCATGACAATACGCTCCATAGCTTTGCAGAACAGGCTACATAGGCTTATAGGGCAATATTGTCTGTGGTCCATTGTGGCACCAACTCTGTGGAGTGGGACTACTGTCACTGTACACCATTCCTTGGGTACATATCCTGTGGTAACTCCGATATTGAACAGTGATGTAATGTGAGGGTTGCGGCTGTCATGATGCTCATGTATGATGCAGGCTGGGACACCATCTGGTCACATTGATACTGTGATGTACGCTTTGGGGAGGGCAGTACTCACCTGTTACTGTGTGATGTCAGGGAGGTTATATTCTGTTGGGATGGATAGTTGCTCCTTAGGGGGGATGGGTGGGAGACATCTGCACTGAACCTGTTTGCCAGGATGTTGGCAATGCCAGTGTGTTCAGGGTAGGTTTAGTCAGTATGCAGTAACTCACAGCATATCAGTGAGTGTCCACCCAGGTTCCTGACATAACTGAAGAAGGCCGTGTGATAGTCCTATGTGTCAGTTGCAATTGTCTGGTAGAAGCGGCCCTTAGAAAAGTCCATAAGTGATTGTAGCTGTCTGCTAGTACAGATCACAGATGCCTTCCCAGTCTGGGATTGTGCTCTATCATGTAGTAGCTTCCTCCTGATGTTGTACAGCTTATTAATGGCTGGGGTCTACCAGACAGGTCCCCTGCCATTGTAGTAGTGGGTCCTGTTGTTATTTGGGATAGCACAATCCATGCAGTCCACTAGGTGTCCATAGAATGTGTATGTAAAGGATGCAGCAGTGTGAGCCGTATATGCCACTGTCTCAGGATCTCTGAAGGATACCACCTTGCTTTGGTGAAGTGAGATTTTGGCTCATGAGAAGTTCACCAAGATTACCCAGGATGGGTGTGTGGAGGGTATATGTATGTCCTGTGAGATACATGTATGTTCTGACCTTACCAATGAGGGGTATATCACTGGTGTGGAACATAGAGTCCCCATTTTGGTGATGAGCAGGTCCAATATGTATTCCCCCTTGTGGCTGTGCTGACTGGTTGTGCCATAACATATGAGTCCACAAATTGTAGTGACTGTTGGGTGAGGCTGTTGGGGCGTTGGGGCTTGAGTAGTATCCCCAGTCAATATTTGTGTATATGAAGTCACACAATATAATGGTGTTTGTGGAGACCTTCATATTCTCCATAGTTCCCACGAAAGCCGAGTGTTGTTCCTGAGTTTGGGAGTGTGTTTTGTAGCAGACAACAAACTGAAAGGCAGTATTACACAATGATAGTTGTATATGTATGTTCTGTGATGTTTTGTGCAGTGCTACTAACCTTGAGGTGTGTGTATCTGTGATGTATATTGATACTCCCCCTAGTTGTGTTGTCTGTTCCAAGTCTTGTTGTCAGACAGCATGGTATGAAACATAACCTGGTAGTGCTGGTTTGCATAAGCAAGCCTGAACCAGGTGTCTGTCAGTGCACATATATTGCTATCCTCCATACTGAGGAGAGTCCTGAGTGGCCACAATATGAGGTTAACACAACTGTTGTTGAGCAGCATTACCCTTAGTTTCATTTAACCTGTAATGTCTATGGAGGTGGGTTTGTCTTCTGAGCCCTGCTTAAAAAAGGCACTATGGTGGTAGCAAGAGCCTTAGCCAGCATACCAAAGTCCAAGGGTGACAGGTGCAAGCTGTCCATAGTGAAGCTACGTGGCATGTTGAGCATGTCACCATACGCTGACAGACACTGTATCCCCTATGAATGAAATAAATTTGTTAGCCAACTGTTAAATGTGATATGTGTGTCCGTATACTGTGACATCATAATTGGTGGGTGTAAGATGCTAGACAAGGTCAGGGTCATACTGGCCTGGGCTACATGATCAGAGTGTTCCTCCATGTATCATGTCATGTGGTCCAGGGAGTAACGTCTGAGGTTATACACACCAGCATGGACAGTGATGGTGCCAGTCTTGTACTTGCTTTGGAGTGACCTGACTGCCTGTGTTATGCGGCAGATCCTGGCACCCAACAGACAGCCCAAAGTGACTATTCCCTTGTTAGGGCAGGTGAGTGGTACGTTAGTGTGTCTGAACATAAGTGTCACCTATTACGAGTGTATTAGGTGTGTTGTTTAGCCCGAAGGGCAGTGACTGTGTGGCACACTGACATTGTGAACTTTGTGATATGTGGGTATTGTAGTGGGGTAGCAGGTGTGTGTGTGTGTCTGCTTTGAAGGTCTCTGCTGCTTAGGTAGAGTACATTTACAGCATCTGAGTATGTCAATCTGTGCTAATGTAGTTTGAGTGCTGTTGCTAGAGGATATATGAGACTGATATGCGGTGTGTGTGGTTACCTTCAACACCTGATAGACTGTGCCAGTCATGGGTCGAGAGAGTTCAGCTCCCTGTATGTCTATATAGGTGCATCTCATACATATATCTGAGTTTGTTGGGAGGAAGAGAGGGTTGTCTGTGTACATGAGGCAGATGTGAAATTGTGTCAATATCACAATATCCACCAGCTGGACCGAAGAGTACACACAAAACCGACCCCTGTTCATGCCAGAATATTATCATGACATACTCTTTAGCCTGATCACAAAGGATCAGTAGGGTGTTAAGCATGTAAAAGAGTATAACAGGGATTAGTGCTCATGTTCGTTGGTGTTTTGTAAAGAGTAGCTGAGAAGAAGTCCAGACTGAATCATGACACCTCCTTCAGCTATGTTATAAATATCAATGTACACCCATATATGTCCTGAGTCAGGGCCAACTGTACCTGAGTGACAATGCCGACATCATGACAGACAGGCCCATATGTACATACCCATCCCCCACTGACAATAGTCCACATCATCATACCAGGAGATATCACATGTAGAATGGATGAGCAGCTACCCCCACTGCCAAAAGCATGGCAGCAGGTGGAATACATTGATTCCCAATATGTGTCATGCACAAACTACAGAACAAACAGATCATGCACCTGAACAGTCAGCTGAGCCTCACCCCCTACACAGGATGTGGAACCGTTGAATGTGTCACAGCTACATATGGCACTCCCCACAAGTGTTGGTGCACAACACACCATGGGAAGTCAAGTCCAGTATGCCTATGAGGTCTGATCTGCAAGGTCATGGAGTCCATCATGGTTGCAGTCATAAACAGAGCTATTGGAAGCTGACATATACACAACCCTACCAACTGTGGTATGTTCATGTGCGGATCATGGTTTCCAAACATGTTAGACTGTTTGTAAGGCAGCCACCCAGGACATACATCAATGAACACATCTACACATGTGTCACATAGACTTTGAATAGCCCTTTATCAACATCCCAGACACATGTAGTATCCACAAAACCAAGAAGCTCTGCATAAATATGTGTTGACATATGATGAATGTCAATGTGTCCACAGATAGATCACACAAGGTAAGGATTCTGAGGTCATGTTCAAGCTGTTGACACCTGCTGACCCACATGGACCATTCCTGGAATGGCATAAAACAAAGTGTACACACATCACCATGTCCAGTCTGATGATGTCACCATCCTATAAATACAGCAGGAGAAGGGCAACCAGCCAATAAAGCAAATAGCGCACCATGTTAATGCATTTCTTTCTAGTATCATAACATAGTTAAATAGGGGTTTGAATCCTGCAAACAGTGAGTGTATGTGTACAATTGTCTTCAAAAGGAAGTGCCCTTTTTGGAGACTGTGAAAACACACTAAAAGAGGTGCATTCCTCTTTGGAAAGTCTGATGATGTCACCATCCTACAAATACAGCAGGGGAAGGGAAACCAGCCAGTAAAGCAAATAGCGTGCCGTGTTAGTGTGTCTTTCTCTAGTATTATAACATAGTTAGGTAGGGGTTTGAATTCTGCAAACCATGAGTGTATGTGTGCCATTGTCGTAGAAAAAAATGGCATTTTTGGAGACTGTGAAAACACACTAAAAGAGGTACATTCCTCTTTGGAAAGTCTGATGATGTCACCATCCTACAAATACAGCAGGAGAAGGGAAACCAGCCAGTAAAGCAAATAGTGTGCCGTGTTAATGCTTCTCTCTCTAGTATCATAACCTAATTAGGTAGGGGTTTGAATCCTGCAAACCGTGAGTGTGTGTGTCGGGGGTGTGTGTGTATGCGTGCAATTGTCTGTGAAAGGAGTGGCCTTTTTGGAGACTGTGAATACACAATAAAAGAGGTACATTCCTCTTTGGAAAGTCTGATGATGTCACCATCCTACAAATACAGCAGGAGAAGGAAAACCAGCAAGTAAAGCCAATAGCATGCCGTGAAAATATATCTCTCTCTCTCTCTAGTGTCATAACATAGTTAGGTAGTAGTTTGAATCTTGTGAACAGTGTGTGTATGTGTACAATTGTCTTTGAAAGAAGTGCCCTTTTTGGAAACTGTGAAAACACACTAAAAGAGGTACATTCCTCTTTGGAAAGTCTGATGATGTCACCATCCTACCAATACAGCAGGAGAAGGAAAACCAGCAAGTAAAGCAAATAGCACACCGTGAAAATATGTCTCTCTCTCTCTCTCTCTCTCTAATGTCATAACATAGTTAGGTAGGAGTTTGAATCTTGTGAACAGTGTGTGTATGTGTGCAATTGTCTTTGAAAGAAGTGCCCTTTTTGGAGACTGTGAAAACACACTAAAAGAGGTGCATTTCTCTTTGGAAAGTCTGATAATGTCACTATCCTACAAATACTGCAGGAGAAGAGAAGCCAGCCAGTAAAGCAAATATCATGCCATTTTAGTGCATCTCTCTCTAGTATCATAGCATAGTTAGGTAGGGGTTTGAATCCTGAAAATTCAGACTGTGTGTGTGTGTCACTGTTGGTCAACGCGGAGTGGATTTTGCTTTTTACTATGGTATGACATAGTATGATGACAACAGTAAGTGCATTGCACACATCAGGTATCTGCGTGGCAAATATATATTTGTACATGTCCCCTCAATCAGTACATAGGTGTGAAGCCTGCATACTACATGAATACATTTGTTTCCATTGACAGGTTGTGCCGCTGCTTCACAGATCGTAGGTCACATATGTATGTATGTGACACGGCCGTCCACTGTCGTTTTCTGTGGCCAAGGTCATCTGTGGCACACACACCCATGACAGTTACTTAAGAGTAGTGTGAGTGAGGGTATATGCTTGGGGTATATGTCAGACATGGTCATACACAACAAAGTCTGCCAAGAATGGACAGTCATTATAGGTGTATGACTGCCTTGTGGATATGCATTTAGGCCTCTAATGTCTTATGTGATACACCTTGGGACTCCACAATACCTATGGATATGTGGATACTAAGAGACACATGACATAACATGGGTCTGTATGTACACAATGGTACCCGACATACATGTTGAGGGCTACCACCTGTGTGGTACTGATGGGATAGTATGTTTAGTACATGAGGATGACTATGCCATAGTCAGCTTACTGCTATACAGCATGTATCACACAACAGGTATCTGTCTGTATGACACCCTTGTGTAGGATATGCGTCCCATCCAGGGAATGCATTGTAGGCCAATCCATGCATTCCCAGATTTGGATGGACACATCCCTAGTGTGTCTGCATGTACCTAAGGGGGCTATATGACACACAGATGTGGTCACAGTAATGGGTGGTGGTCATTACCACTGGTTAGTGTTATAGTGTAGCACCGGAAGGATCCAATCGATACTGTGTTCCCTACTACTGTGTTTCATTTGTCAGGACATCATCCAATGATTGCTTATAGTCATGCTGTTGAGGTTGTGTATACTACCAGACCGCAAATCATTGACTGATATTAACGGTATCACCCACAGCATAGTGTCAACCCATGTCATACACACGTCTACCCATGTTAGTACATAACTGTAGTAGAATGCATACTGGCCATTGAAAGATGCAATGAGATGTTAACAATGTGTATGACAGGGTATGACACACGTCCCATGTGTCCACTATGCACGTACATCCAGACAGTGTGCACCCACCATGTTCACAGATGTACACTTGCTAATCTGTACTGCACACATCACACACGTACTGTCCACTCACTAACACATGCTGGCAACACATCACACATCAGCCAAGTGGCACATGGGTGGATAATATATACTCAGACCTAACAGTGGTGTAAACAATGCTACATTGACTATTAGAGCTTTGATGCATAATGTCTGCTCAGCTATACCTACAAGGATGTAGTTACACTTCCTTGTTGACAACTTGCTGTTATTGCTGCACTGCTATAGTGTCACCCTGTGCATCAGCACCATGTTAGCCTGTCCCTCTGTCAATAATGCAGATGACAGGAGGCGGCACAGATATCATCATATGCACAGGGTGTTTTGTTGTTTGCCAGAGCCTGACATTGACCCATCCAATCGACATGTCTGTGTGTGTGTGTGTGTGTGTGTGTGTGTGTGTGTGTGTGTGTGTGTGTGTGTGTGTGTGTGTGTGAGGGACAAAAGTACAGCATGGGCCAATGTTGATGTAATGTGTGTGTGTATGTGTGAGCCCTAGTTGTTTGCTTAATGTGTGTGTGTCTGCATGCACACAGCTCCACCATGTGGCTGCCATATACGGTGGTTTGTGGGACAGCCACAGACTGTACCTGCTAGGCTATACAGATCACTGTCTCTGGCCACAGACACAGTACCTGTGCCTGGCAGGGGTGCTACGGACAGTATCGGTTACCAACCCTGACTGGGTAATGTCATCAGAGGCAGAGGTATGATGACTGGACCCATGTCCCTGCTGGGACTGGCCAGAGCCACGTGCAAGTGGTCTACTGGGATGGACAATGGACAGGTCAGCCCCAGCATTGCTGGGGCTGGTACTGCCACTACGGGAGCGGCTGTGAACTGTGGGCCGTCCGCGACCATTGCCAGCTGTTGCTGTTGCAGGCATACGTCCGTGTCGACATCGCAACCATCCTGCATGGTCCTGGCTCAAGGAAGACATGTTGTGGAGGGCATCTATTGTCTCCCCCCAACATCTATCAATGACCTCGGTGTAATTCCAGATGGCACCGGCAAGGTCACGGATGCTGTCATTGATAGCAGTGTAATATGCCCTCTGTGCCCTAAGTCCCTGCATGGTGTACCACTCCATACATGCCTGAGCCTGCATTACAGTCTGGAACATAGTGGTCATCGTAAGACCTGTGAGGGCACGCCTGGCAGGGGCAATACGACCAGTGGTGCTCCCACGAGAACCCCTGGACCTCTGCCTATGTGGTACTGTTCTGGGTCTATGGCTATGGCTGCTGTGAGGGGATGCAAGTGCCATGGGTACCACACTCTCCTGGTCAATGCCAACTGTATTATGTCCCTCCCCTATGGCCATTGGTGGTGAGGGATGTAATGACAGTATGAGTGTGTGCATAGGTGGGGTTGAATGCTGTGTACTGTCGATTGGCGGACCAACGACAGACCCTGTCAAATCTCCCTGTGCCAAAATACATGTGTCATCATCACCACGATCCATGGCAGTGGCTTCAGGTCAGCTGCTGCTTTCGCCAACCTCTACCTCAGCACCTGTGAGAGGAAGACAGGAAACACACTTTAAGGTCTGCACATGCACACATGCACACATGCACACATGCACACATGAACACATGCACACATGCACACATGAACGCATGAACACATGCACACATGCACACAGGAACACATGCACACTCCTCACTACAGCAGATACACATACACAACAGCAATCCAAATCATACTCAATACTGGTTGAAGGTGGATGACAGTATCACAAGGCAAACAGTCACATCACACGTGTCAGCATGCAGAATAAGTGTTGATCAAGTCCATGCAGTGTGAGTGTAGACGGCCATAGTTAATGACAGTGTACATGGCTGTGGTGCATGTGTGTACATGTTCAGTGATTGCCTACACCCTGGAACACAATCTGTATAAGGACACAACATTTCTGTGCAAGTATTATAAGCTCTGCAATGTCCTGTGCACCATCACACACAGGTATACATACCATGGTTGCATGTGTTATCTGTGTGTCACATGGATTTCCATGTCTGATTGCAGTGTCTGTGTCTGTAGCAGATAATTGTGGACACAGGTGTAGCACATGCATGCTATGTACACACACGGGATGAGTGGTGCATGTATACGTGATGGGATACCAATCCTGTACATGGCCATTGTAACAGTATGGAGTGTAGCACCATTAGCCATCATCATCATGCATCATGTGGTCACTCAAGGCCACTAAAGTGTGCTAGACCACCACCTAGCATGCTGTACCTGAACTGCAGTGCCGTGGCTAGGTTCACAATTACACAGCCACATTGCATAAGGGTGTGTGAGGTGCCCAATATGGAGCATTGCCTAACATGACTGTGTTATGTGTTGAGGAGTGTTGCACAGCCCCATGCTAGGCCCCTACCCCTCAGGTATATTATGTGTGCTGTGTGAATGACATGTGGGATACTGAAGTGTGACCTGGCAGCGGGTGTCTGGGTACACTATGTGTAGCATGTTGAGGTGTACTGCGTATGACAAACGTGTTATGTTGTGTACATGTGTGTCAACTATGCCTATCCAATGTGCAGTACAGTGTTGCCACATTTGTGTCTGATGCTCTGTGCATTGCATGTGATTGAGGCAGCTACTGACTTTACTGAGATGCTTAATGTCTGACAGCAAACATGCACAGCATGCATTATGCATAGGTGTATTATGTGTACATGGCCTACACCTCACCTATGACATGCACAGTTCAATACCAATTTTAAAGTGTTAACACACTCACCAGCATGTATCGTCTGCCCTGCTGTTACACCAGAGGGACCTGCAAGAATATGACACAGTTTGTAAGTGGCCACAGCTGTGGCATTGCTACTGTGAGTGTGCTAAACTACAGTAGAACAACAGGCATAGGTGTACAGATACTATTCAAATTATCAGTATTGCACACAATAGGCAGCACAACTGCTAAACACAGTACACATCTCACATATGCATAATCTAACAATACAGGTAACAGTAGTCTACAGATAGGGCATGTTACCTGCACACTCCATGTCACCATGCTGGGTGTCTCCGGCCTCCATGATGACACATGTGTGATGTTGTTGCTGCTGTAGGCCGGGAGCCACCACACTTAGGAACAGTTCCTCCACTTTGGTGAGGGGGGGATGTATGGCCACCCCACCACCTGTGGCAAGCTGTTGTCTGTGGATATCAGACGCACGCCACCGGACATGTCTAATTAAATCACTGCAGTGATGGCATACCTGCTCATATGTCCAGTTATGCATGCCTATGTCATTTACCCGACAAACAAGATCTTGCCACAGTGCAGTACGCTCCTGCTGGTGTTGGCTGGCCCTGGAAAACAGCAGGGTATAGTGCTGAACCAGGCTGTGGTGGATTTCCTGTTCCTCTGCGGCTGTGTAGGAGGGATTCCTTTGATGAGCCATAAGCCTGGAAGACAAGTAAAAGATATGTGTGAGCAAGTCATGAGGCACACTTAACATTATACAGTACAGATATCAGTTAACTGCCATATATAGCATCTATTCGTCTGTCAGAGGATACACACATTCAATACCACATATCAGTGCTCAGCCCACAACTGGCTGACAGTGCCTGCCACACTCCAAATAACACACCAGTATAAACCAGTACTCGGCACACTGTTTGGGATTCAATGCACAGCCTTGCCACAGGGGTACATATCAAGCTAATGCATGCAGACATATGTCATCCATTGCAATGAATGTGAAGTACAGTTACAGTATAACCAGTAACCCACCTTAGTCATTGATGCCATACCCCTACCTAACATATGTGCACAGTTGTTAATATAGCTGGCATACTGCTGTAACAGAGTATACATGTTGCTAGGTACACACGCAAACCCTGCATCACACATGTGATTGCGGACATGGTACAGGCATCATTACACACACATCAGACATTCATACAACACACAAATGTATGCTGACACAGATGAGCATTTCCTGTGTACCTTACAGTATTGTGTGCCCCTACTTAACGATACCTATGCCTGAGGTATGTAATCTGTGCAGACTACAGGAAACACACAAGACAGTGTTACCAGGGAATGTGAACATACACCATACTGTGCTGTTTAGACATACAGCTTCAGGTGGTACAACAGTTCAAATGTCAGCTGGATTCACCAGCAGTACCACTTACTGAGCATACATGTATTGCTTCAGCCTATGATGGGACACCACAGTCGTACACAAGGAACTACGTCACAACATATGCCATCCTATTATGTCTGCATCCCAGTAACTGACACATATTTCTCTGACCTCACACCTAGGACACAAAAGACCATGACAGAAACAACCTCACACTAAGCTATCACACCGCTACAGACCTTGCACACAATCACTGTCACACTCATTCCACCTCACATAGCAGGTATTGCACTGTGTACATGTGTGTGTGCATTGTGTCATAAGTAGGTAATATGCTATTGGCCCTAGGCATTGGCCTAGCCATATGCTACCCTGGCCTTTGACACACATGTAATTTGATTTCACTTCCTCCTGTCAACTGGATACACAGAGGTGATTCCCAGGGCATGTTACCTATCCCCCAGACAATCATCAGGGGTATGTAAGACATCTGCTACTGAGGAGCCTTGTTTGTTAATGCTGGGTGGTTTACTCCAGAGTATGGCATATTTGCCAATAGGAGCCTATCTCTCCAGCATGTGCTGCTTAGTGAGGTTGCGGGGATTAGGAACCTAGGCCGTGCAGCCCAGTGGGATTGTGAGGTGATGACATGGCGGTTGTCTGACTGCTATGGGTGTGACATACCTCTGTATGTTCAGCAGAGGTAACCTCTGGGTGGCCGGTATGCAACACACTGTAGCTGTGGTTATGTGAGTCAGTCTGCATAGGGTATGTGTTTGAGGGCAGTATTACCCTTTGTGAGGTATGTCTGTGGCCTTTCCACTTGCTGTAGTTGTCATGTGAGGTACATACCACATGGGGCATTGTGTTGAGTACAGGGGAACACTGACCTATATTTCCGTACAGGAAACATCATTTGTGATGACACGTGCCACATAGACTGATTACAAGACTAGTGTGCAACTGTGAATATCAAAAGGGAGGCTACTGTCCACCTGTGTCCCATGTTCCCTTCTGACACCTTCAGTGTTAGTCAGGCAACCACCTATCTGGTAGTTAGTGGGTAAAGTGTTTTGGAATGGGGTATGGCACTGCAGTATCAACACTGGTGTTCAGTCCATGCCTTGGTCACCAGGCACCTGTTGCAATATGTCTGACCCCATGTCTCCCTCTCTCACTCTATATATATATATATATATATATATATATATATATATATATATATATATACACATATATATATATATATATATATATATATATATATATATATATATATATATATATATATATATACATATATATTTATATATCTCTCTATATAAACATATATATATATATATATATATATATATATATATATATATATATCCATATATATCCATATATATCTGTATATATCTATATATCTCTATATATATCTATATATCTATATATATAGCTATATATCTATATATCTATATATCTACATATCTATATATCTATATATGTATATATGTATATATCTATATATATATATATATATATATATATATATATATATATATATATATATATATATATATATATATATATATATATATATATATATATATATATATATATATATATATATATATATATATATATATATATATATATATATATATATATATATATATATATATATGTATATATATGTATATATAAATATATATATATATATATATATATATATATATATATATATATATATACATATATATATATATATATATATATATATATACATATATATATATATATATATATATATATATATATCTACACATACTTGTAAACATCCATTGCTGTACATATACATGCACATATATGCACATATACTGCCCACCTTTCATGGTGGGAATATCAATTATGGAACAGTTGTGTGACATACAATTATGTAATAATAATGCACAGTGTTGTGCAGAATGCATTTCACTGTCCTCAGGCCATAGAGCTGTAGCAGACCTCACTGGCTGTATCTCAGTCCCACATCATTTAACCACCACATGACATATACCTGCACTGCTTGCTGTTTTCAATGCCACACACTGCAACCTACATAGATATGTGCACATAGCAACCTTCAAATACATATATATGTCCAGCCTTCAATAACAGTTGCAGTATGTCCCTTGCCCTATGCACATCTGCATATACATATAGATACGGACTGCTATCACATAAGGAGGGTTCACAGTATGTAGAGTACCCTTCAGACACATCATTTGGATGCCAGCAAATACATCTGTATTACATACCTTACCTTTGTATTTCTCACCTCAGTCTGTTGTACCTGTTGACGTTTTCTTTTTTTTTTTTTTATGTTGGTGTCTCCAACTGCCCCTTTTTGTTTTTTTTTTTTTTTTTTTTTTTGGTTGGTGTCTCCAACTGCCTCTGTTTGTTTGTTTTTTTTTTTGTTTTGGTTTGGTCGGTGTCTCCAACTGCCTTTGTTTGTTGTTTTTCTTTTGTTTTGGTTGGTGTCTCCAACTGCCTCTATTTGTTTTTTTTTTTTTTTTTGGTTGGTGTCTCCAACTGCTTCTGTTTGTTGTTTTTTTTTGGGTTGGTGTCTTCAACTGCCTCTGTTTGTTTGTCTGTCTGTCTGTCTGTCTCTCTCGCTCTCTCTCTCTCCAGTTGCTGCAATGATATTATTGCATGTGTGGACATCAAGTACAGGCTGCTTTTGTAGGTATCTGCACATGTGCATGTGATGTCCTTTGCATAAGTTGGTGCCCACCATTTAGTAATTGCATGCAGCCTGCTGTGTGGTAATTGCAGTTCTCACTGTGATTTCAGGACACTGCTATAAAATGATAGGTTAGGTAGGCATAGGCCTTTCAGTTTTGCAAGGTGGGGACCATGCTTGTTTGCTGTGGACACTGTTGTGTCAGTCAGAAGGTTGGTATATGTCTCATATCTGAAGCTGGGTTGTGCCCAGTGAAATGCATGTTGTACTGAAACCTGACTGTTGCTTCTTCCAGTACACTCTTCTCAGTGTGTAAGTTTACTCACACCTCCTAATGCTAACACGGGATACATGGGAGTATGTACATTCTTTTGGAATTAGGGAATTAACTGGCATACAACAGTAGTTATTGCAATGTATTCCTATGGCTTTCCTATTTTCCCTTTACATTCACTCCTTGTAATGCATGTTATATTTCTTGATTGCAATGTATTCCTATGGCTTTCCTATTTTCCCTTTACATTCACTCCTTGTAATGCATGTTATATTTCTTTCATCACCAAGTTGTTGCATATCTGCTGTGGCTTAGTGGTACATCATGCAGGCTAGTGAGTCCAAGGTGTGGGGTTTGAGACTGACAAGGGTATTTTATTTTTCTGCTGAGCAATACAAGGGCCTTGTCATACAGAGTGACTAAGGCACTTTTAAGCAGTTGTAAGCGGGTTGGCACGGGTTTGCGCGACGCTAAGCTTTGCTTAGCTTATTGTATTTTAGCAATACTAAGCTAAGCTTAGCTTAGCTCATTTTATGTTAGCAATAGTAAGTTAAGCTTGGCGTAGCTTATCATATCTTAGCAATGCTAAGCTAGGTGCACATATGAGCACACTGGTGCAAACCCACTTACTACTGTTTACAAGTGCTCACTCCCGCTAACCCCTGCACTCATGTCTTTGTCAGAAAAGAAAATGGGGAGATAGGAATGTGGTGATAAAGGGTGCTTAAAGAGGGGAAGACAGTAGGGAAACTAGCTTGGGATGTACATGATGGGTGTGGAGAAGGTCCATAGCATCCCATTTCTTTACCAGCAACAGCTGTGCATATGCAATATATTAGGTGGGATATTTGAAACCTTCCACCCCTGAGAGAGGGGTGAGGACATCTAAGTATGTTGTACTACCAATTATGAATATCAGGCACATGCACTGTTTGTGAACTGCTATACTGTCATTAGTACGTTACTCACATCTGAACAGTTTGTGGTTTGTGTTGACATTAGCACAGTCTGCTCAGGACGATTGGACATATTTCTGTACTGTGTATGCCTACCTACACCCTTTGTTGTGCCTGACTACACGGGTATATAGTACCTTTGGGTAGGGGTGCAGAACTGCAGTGTGCATTATTTATTTTCGTGTGATGTTTATCTTACTGAACATGCAGAGTTGCTGTGTACCTGTAAGTCTATGAAGGCTTGTAGTCTGTCTGAGTAGCTCCCACCTGTGGACATATCCAGATGGTAGACAGAGGTCAGCCTAGTATTCTTTGACTGTGCACCACAGCAGTCTTTTCAGCACCTGAACAATGGTATTGTCACAGGTGGTTGCTAGCAGTACATGGCTACATCCTTTGCTATTTCTGTTTTGCACTTCTACATAAGTGCATGCTTGTGGGATTCATTCTACAGCTATTTGGAGAGTGTGTAACAGCAGACAAGCTGATATGCCTGTGTGTTTCTGACTCTTCCAGGCCTCAGATACTCTCACATATATATCTGAACAGCCTCAGGGAAAGGTACATATAACTGGGATACACCTGCCATATAGTTCAGACATTTTGCAGTTCAGACTTTGGGTGATTCAGAGCATTTCTATTACTACACCTTTTCTGACGTGCAAGCGGTGTCTACTCTCACTTATTGACATTTGTTATTAAGTGAGATTCAACACCTTTCTGCCTACTGTTAGTACATTTCACAGGGAGTCAGAGGGGCACAGCTAACATTTGTTTACAAATCAGGGTCATCATTGTTGGGATGTCTGGCCTGTGACCTATGCAAATATGCCAGTGTGTATCCTGCTCTGATACTGTGTGGGGTTTGTAAGCAGCTACTGTAACCTTATTCCCTACTAGCATGGCTGATTCTCTTTTCACAGTCATGTCATGCAATTCAACAGCACCTGCTGGTTAAGGCCCACAGAACAAGATTTGTGTTATGCCATTCCTATTTTCCCTTTACATTCACTCATGGTAATGCATGATAAATTGCTTTCAGCACTAAGTTATTGTATATCTGCTGTGGTTTAGTGGTACTTCATGCAGACTGGTGAGTCCAAGGTCCCAGTTTTGAGACTGGTACGGGTATTTTATTTTGCTGCTGAGCAATATAAGGGCCCTCTCATACAGAGTGAATAAGGCACTTTTAAGCAGTTGTAAGTGGGTTGGCGTGGGTTTGCACAATGCTTAGCAATGCTTAGCTAAGTGCACACAGGCTCACACTCAAGCTCCCCCACTAACTACTGCTTAAAAGTGCTTACTCCCACTAACCCCTGCACTAATTTCTTTTAAAGAAAAGAAAATGGGGAGATAGGAAAGTCGTGAAAAAGGGGGCACAGAGAGGGAAAGACAGTAGGAAAACAAGCTCAGGATGGGCAGGAAGGGTGTAGTGAAGGCCCATAGCTGCCCATTTCTTTAACAGCAACAGCTGTGCATATGTTGAAAATTTGGAGTGAGTTTTGAGACCTTCCACCCCTGAGAGAGGAGTGAGGACAACATAGTTTGCTGCACTGCCAATTAGAATTATTGGTGTACATGTCCTATGGACATGTGTGCAAAATGGGAATCTGTATGGGGCATAATTTTTTTTCGGGTACAGATTGCCCTTTTTTTTTTCAGGTGAGAGTGGTAAGTGAGGTAGGGGAAATAGGCATATTTGGGGAGGTAGGTTGGGGAGGTAAACAGACAAGACAAACAAGATGCATACAGGGGCGGAATTTGACACATGGGGTGGGTGAACACAATTGACGGGGATGGTTGTTTGGAAATTGCAAGCCCATGAGCCTACAGATGGTAACAGTGGAACTGAGATCCCCACCCATGGGCAGTCACCACTGCACCTTCAGAGCCCCGGGGGTGGCTGTGCTGGGGGCTGAGTAGGATGGGTAGTCTCACCCGTGAGACGCTCCACTCTCGCCTCAAGTTGGTGTAGGGGATCAGCGACTGAACGCTGGATCTCCGTACGCACCATAACCCAGACCCTTCGAAGGGTGATGGGTGGCCCTTCTCCGCCCATGCTTACAAGGAGGGGACGAGCCCTATCCCCTCCACCCCTTCCACCCAAAGGTGGCACAGGACCAGCGGAGGAGGGGAGTCCGGGCTGGGCACCAGAGACACTGGTGCCAGGTGCACTCGCCAACTGAGGAGGGACAGGTGGATCCGCTGGGACCGGCCTTCCCATACGTTCTGTGATTAGGTGTGTTTCATTACAACATAAACAACAGCATTCCAGATTAGTTGTAACAGCATGCAGTAATATTCCCATTAACCCAACACACCACAGTTCCAACAGCTGAACAGCAAACATAACATGTGCATATATTGAACAACAGTGGTTATTCCAACCGCATGCAGGGATGATTGGTAGCAACAGGCCACCATGAACATGGTGTTTGAACATGGCACATGCATCAACATGAGTGAAATATTTATAGAACAATAGGACATATATCCCAACAAATATTTAAGATTACGCATACCCACTAAAGTGTGGAATTGCATGGTTTATGCACAAACAGTAGGGTGTAGAAAAAACCTCCATTAACATCTTATAAACACTTTTCTCTACACTACATTCCTAGTGACTGCAGGTGTATATTCCCTACATGTATTATTACACTTGCCTCCATGCATTAGGTTGTGTAGTGGGTTGGGCTAGTTCAATCTATACTTGACCTATATCTCACATACTAACTGTCCAGGATGCAGATGTTACTGCTACATATTTCATGGTTGCATTTATATTTCTTTATCTACATATCTGGATGTTTTCACATGACATTTTCACTTCAAATTGTAAAGAACCCTGCATTTATTGAAGCACACTTACATTTCTGGGGAACATATTAGCATGCTACTCGTGTGCCAGATTTACTTATGCATGCCAGCCAGTAACTGACTGTTGAGAACTGTATATATACTTCACAGCTACTAGCACTTCCATCACCCACTTTAGATGGGACTGCAGAACTCTGGGTTGCCAGCACTTTCTAACACAGTACTATTTGTATAATGCAAGGGTACAACAACATTTCATACTAAGTGAAACAGACACACTCTGGGTTTTAGACCTTTATTAACGACATTACACAGTTTTCCACAGGCTCACTCCTTTATTTGTTTTAACGGTATATATGGCAGACATGTTCACGACATATTATACCTTTATTAATAGGTTAGCACACTCTTTTTTCATGCTCACTCACATATTATTTTATATGACAGTGCCTGCAGAGATATTATTCCAGACATTTGTTACCTTTCTTAATGGGTTACTACACTCTTTTTCTGCCTTTCTAACATTTTTATCTGACAGTACATGCAGAGGACTTATTCAGTCCATTTTATGGCTGTATTATTGGACTACAACACTTTCTTTCATGCTCTCTCCCATATTTTATATAACAATACATGCAGAATAATCACTAACCTGCCTGGTGGTGCAGCCTTAGCAGCCTATCAGCATAGGCTTGCTGATTCGTAACACGGTCACCTGCAGCTGTAAAGTAAATGAAGGGATATTGAGACATTCCTATCCATTATACATACTCCATTATAAATTCTTACATACTGCATTCCATGGCTGCATACTCAGTTGTGGGGCATCCTGCATCCATGGGCCTTCTGTATCCACTGGTTCAGGCGGACCTCCTTTCATCTCTTCAGGTCCGCATGGTGGTGACGGACTTGCTCACCAGTCCAAGGAACACCAGTGGCACTGGTGAGGTCATGAGCTAACCGGTTCCAAGCATCTGCCTTGTACTCTGCCCCTTGGAACTGGCCCTGCAGGAGTCTTGACTCGTGATGGTGGACAAGGAGCCACACCATGTATTTGGACTCCTCGATGCCCCATCTCTGTGCTCGGAAGCACGTTTCCTCTCTGACACCAGACATTCTGACTGCAGATGTGAGCTACAATCAGTTATGGCATGTATTCCCGCCTGTGGGGCTTAAATATGCTGCATTTCCCGCACTTTTTTGTGATTGGCCATTTTGTAAAAGTCTCGGCTGACTGCAGACCTGCTTAGTAATGGTTAAACTACCATTCATAAGTTTATGAATGTTAATAGTGGCTGCATCCCTTCTGTTGTCATGGCTTAGTGGTTCAGTACTTTGATTATGATGCAAAGGATCCTGGGTTCAAACCTTGTTATTCTTTTATTTTAATACTGTCTAGACAGGCTAGGGGGTGTGGCTGCGTTTAAGCAACTTAGCTCTGCGTTGCTCCCCTGTGCCCTATGGTGCCCTGGTTGGTGCAGCGCGCACATCCACCCAAACACATTGCGCTGGGTAAAGTGCTTTTAAACATTGGGCAACTCTATTGCGCTGGGTAAAGCGATATTACACTATGGGCAACTCTGTTTAGCTGGGTGAAGTGCTATTAAACTATGGGCAACTCTGTTTAGCTGGATAAAGCGCTATTAAACTATGGGCACCTCTGTTTAGATGGGTAAAGCACTATTAAACTATGGGCACCTGTGTTTAGCTGTGAAAAATGTTGCTTAACGGCAGGCTATTATATATCTGGGTCTTTTAAAAATATATATTTTGTTCACTGATACATTGGCCATGTCACTGCTTTTAATAAAATTTTAATCATATTTGTCTGGTATTATTTCAAATACTGATTTAAAACATAAATAAGAAGGGGAGTGGTGGGACACGAACCGTGAACGCCTTCTCTTTGTGCATACGCTCTACCTTTACGCTATTGCTATCTGGGTTAATTGGCATAAGTAGTTCTTATATGCTCTTCAATGTCACAATTGCTAACTGTGGTTAAGCAATGGGCACACCCGCGCAAACAAGCGCAAATACGGGCAGCTACATCGTGGATTTAAAAAAAATATATATTTTACATTTTATAACTGTGATGGGGGTTTACAGTGTCAGGGAGTGTGGTGTTGGGTGCAAATACATTTGAGCGAACTCGCTCTTGTCTGTTGACATTATGCTTTTTAAAACCTTGCAGGGGCGTGGACTTTTATACTGCTCGGCAGTCGGACACGCCCAATGCTTGCCTACTCAGTCCATGTAAGAGTTATGGATGAGTCAGAGTGCCCTCATGAATATTCATGGCATGCTGACATCATACCGTTCAACTGCAGCCTCCGAGTAAGATATATTAAGTCTTACACGGAGGTTTAGTGAATCCGGCCCTAAATGTTTTTGTTAAAAATATGTATAGCTTTTTGTTCCAACTCATAAAAAGATATTGCCAATTAACTGTAAAATAAATAAATATAATGCAAAAAAAATTAAATTACCTTTCATATGCAGTCTACTTGCTTATAGTCAAGTTTCTATTTATGTTGTCACCGAGTATGTTATTGTTTCTTGCTTTATTGTTTATATAAAACTAAAATTGTGCTTGTTTGCAAAAAAGGAAAAAACAAACATGCTTTAACATCATGTTACTTTCTTTGTAAATAAGGATTGAAGAAAGGGAAAAGGAAACGTTATTCATTGTCTCATTTTTTTTTCTCACTTATCTTGCTTCCATTTGAATATATATGCCTCTTCGAGGATATATTCCTCCAATCCATTTGCTTCGTTTGTTCAAGAATTTTATTTGTTTGTTGAAATGACAAATCAGGGTCAGGAATTTTGAAGAGTTTAACCCCATTCGTAAGGAAAAATCTTTAGTTTGACCGAGCACAATAAATGTACTTCTATTTGCTTTTTAAGTTCTTTAATAAGTGGAAAGAATTGTTTTCTTTTTGCCATCTCTGTTGTTGAGTAGTCATTGTCAAAACTCACAATATTTCCATCATATTTAAGTGGTGACTTAGCCCATGCAGTTGTAAGTACCGATTCTTTGTCTTGAGATGAAATAAACTTCACCACTATAGATCTCAGAAAAGAACCAGGTTTTGCAGCAGGTTTACCTAGGGACTGGTGTGCTCTCTTTATCCCAAAAGAGAGAACTTTAGGGAGATCTAAAGTCTTAGGAAGCCAGGCAGTTAAAAAAGAAATCATACTGTTACCTTCAGTACCTTCAGAAAGTCCAAATATATGAATATTATTCCTTTGAGATCTATTTTCAAGGTCATCTACTTTAGCTGACAACATTTTATTTTGCCGCAATACAAATCCAGTTTTGTTTTCACCTTCATTTAGCCTTCCATCCATAATATTAAGGGATTCTTCAGTGCCAGAGATCTGATTTTTTTGTATCTGAATAGCCTCATTGATTTGTCCCATTTGTTTGGAACAGTCTTTCATAAAATCCAATGTCCAATCTGTCCATTTGACAAAAGTGACTGAAACTCTTACATGAAGAATCCTAAAGTGTTGCCTTAGTGTAGCTCATGTTGCTGTAGGATACAGTGAAATAAATTACTTTTGCAAAGTTTTTGACAGGAAAGCTATTAGATTTTCGCATTTTTTTCTTGAAATAATCCTTTATAACACCAAAGGCTATTGTATCAGAATTCACTAGTTTGAACTGTTTAGGATTATTCAAACAAAAACATTTCTTGCCAGAAATATATCTTTTGTAGCAGAGCAGTAAAGAAGTGCTGTTATCCTTGTCTCATGCTTGGCCAAACTCTACTCTAAGTTATTTTGAGTAGCTTGCTTAAGCTTGGTGAGTCTCATGGTAGACACTTGGTTTAATCATTATGCTCTGCATATAGGATGCAATGTCTTTTTTTTGGTATCAGCTAATGACTGGTCAAAATAAGATTTCTGGATTATAATTCATCTAGTTTTCTTTTCTATTGAGTTTTCTAAGTCTCTTTCATACCGTATGGAAATAATCGATATATGTGCAGTAACAGAAACCTGGCTTAAGGCTCCAGAGAGCACCCTAGCACTACCAGGCTACAACTCATACCATAAATTTTGGCCACAGAACCTGGACCAAAATACAAAAGGTGGGGGCGTATCCATATTCATCAAGGATACCCACACCTCCAGGTTAGTGGCACAGCACGATGCTTTAGAGATCATCCACGTGCAACTAACAATGGGCAAAACTGCAATTCAAATTGTAGCTTGCTACAAATCACCCACCATGTCCCAGGACCCCCATTCTGCATTTCTGGAAACACTGGGAAACATAAAGGTCCAACCAAATACCCTAATATTGGGTGATTTCAATGACCCAAACATTAACTGGGAGAACAACTCAAGTATTAACTCCCTTGGCCAACATTTCCCAGAATTTATAAACTCAAATGCCCTGGATCAACTGGTCAACACTCCCACCAGAGGTGACAACATATTGGACCTGGTCATCACCAACATGGGTGACCGGTGTTCCACACCGGAGGTCAACCCCTCACTGGTTAGATCTGACCATAAAGAAATCATTCTGGATATCCACATTCACCACCCCCAGACAAGGAAACCACTGTGAAAAACTTTTCAAAAGCAAACTTCACGTTACTTAAGACCAAGGTGGAAAGTTTCAAAGCCGCCATGCTAAAGGATAACACTGTCCAAGCTGCAAAACCCTTTACTAATGCATTCTACGGGCACCTACAAGAATGCATGGATCATGCTATCCCAAGCAAAACCAAGACTCACTCCTCCAAGAAAAGGAAACCAGTCTGTTGGACCCCTGCCATAAACAAGCTATACAATAAAAGGAGGAAACTAGTACAGAAAAGAGTAAAATCCCAAGAAGGGAAGACATCCCTGATCAGTATGAGCAAGAAACAATGATCCCTCATAAAATTATCCAAGGCAAGCTTCAAAAGAAAAATTGCCAAGGACTCCAAAGATAACCACAAGGAATTCTTTTGCTATGTCAAGAATTTAAGTGGCAATTCTCAGATCTGCTTGGAGTTAGTGCAGAATGGCACAAAATACACTGAACCGACCGATATCGCCAACATCCTGGCAGACAGGCTCAGTACAAACTTCACCCTCCTCTCACCCCCAAAAAGGTCCATAACCATATGATAAGAATGAAGAGCCCCTGAAATCACAGACACTCAGGTTAAAACAGCCCTCTCTAAAGCCAAAAACACAGCATCAATGGGACTGGACGGTGTCCCAGGCCATGTCCTACACAAGTTCAAAGATGAACTAACACCTCACCTAAACACACTGCTCAAACTCAACCTCTCCACAGGCTACATACCCATAGAGTGGCGCACAGCAACGGTTATTCTGCTCCACAAAGGTGGAGCCACAACAGACCCCAGGAAATATCACCCTATAAGCCTGACTAGCTTGGTCTGCAAGGCTATGGAGCGCATCATCATGGAACTCATTAACAGAGACATTGGGAACGTACAAACACTGGACCCTACACAGTTCAGCTTTGTTAAGGGCAGATCATGCCTCCAAAACCTGGTGGACTTCTTTGAGACAGTTATCAAGGTTATAGAAGAGGGAAAAGTAGTACACACAGCCTACCTAGACCTCGTAAAGGCCTTCCATGCTGGCATTATAGACAAGCTCACCAGCCTGAATATAAACCCCTATGTCACAAGATGGGTTGCCAACTGGTTTATGGACAGAACCCACATGGTGAGAGTTGCAGGAGCTAGGTCTGACTCTAAACTGGTTACAAGTGGCATTCCCCAGGGCTCAGTCCTAGGACCCCTCTTGTTCAGCATATACTTCTCAGAGGTACAGGCAAGCACAGGAGGACTATGGCTGACCAAGTTTGCAGACGACTGCAAACTAGGGGCTATAATTGACTCTCTGGCTGACACAGACATCCTCTAAAAGGGTCTCACTGAGATGGATACTTGGTGTCAAAACCATGGTCTCAAGCTAAATGTTAAAAAGTGCATAGTCATCCCCTTTGGAAAAAACAAAGTACCCACAAACTACCACATAGGTGGTAGGCCCTAAATATGGAAGACGTAATAAGGGATCTGGGGACCCAAGTAGATAGTAATCTCTCCTTTGATAATCACATTGCCAAAGTGGTAAGAAAATCCTTCTATGTGGCCTACCTAATCACAAAAGGGTTTGCATCCAGATCAAAAGAGATCATTGTGCCCCTCTACTCATCACTCATCATAGAATACAATGCCCCATTTGAGATGTACCTTACAAGACACCTGCAACAGCTGTAAAGACCACAGAAGTACCTCACCAAGAGGATAACTGGCCTCAAACAGATGCCCTATGCAGCTTGACTGAAGAAACTCCAGCTGTACTTGGTTGCATACCGCCTACTCAGAGGTGATATCTGCCTGACATACAAGGCCATGTCCAACCCAGAACTGATGGACACGCTCCGCCTAAAGAAAAACATATCTCCTCAAGCCACATGCTCTAGGCATCTAAACCTCACCACAACAATAAATAGGACATGCGAGCGGGATAGATTCCTGTCCCAGAGACTTCCCATGCTTTGGAACAAGATTCCAATCTACATTAGGCAGAGCTCCTCACTAACACTCTTTAAGAGAAACCTTGATGAGTGGATGGGAAAGAGAAAGTTTACCGCGGGGATCACTTCAGTTGCTCTGCTGGACAGAGGCACAGGGAACTAATCTAAAGGGGAGGCGAAAGCCAACACATTCTGGCTAGACTTATAAATGCCTTCAGGCAGATAGCCTAGTACCTATCTATGAACCTATGAACCTTGGTAGCACTTTGTCTAGGTCATAGGAACAGATTATTGAAACCAATGGTTTATGGTCAGTTTGGAGCTGGAAACTCTTAAGCATTAATAGGCCATGACTCTACCTATTCAGCTAAGTGAATAGTTGAAACTTTCAGAGGCCCACATACTTCTAAGATACTTTTTTTTAAATTTGTGATACCTCTTTTAAGTATTAGTTAAAATTCTAAGATAATAATCAACAGGATTCAGCACTTGCAGTAATGCTATACCTGGACCATAGCTGCTATCGCTGCTAGCATTTATGGTCACTATTGTGGGTTTATTGCCATCAAAGTGTGGCAGCAGTGGGGTGGTAGTTAACATTTCTTTTACCTTAGTGAATGCTTTGCTTGAACATGTCCATATGACCAGGGTATGTCTTTATTTAACACGTTTGCTAAATTTCAAAGCATTGTAGAGAGGTGTGGTTAAAAATTGCCTTTGTAGTTAACCATGCAAAGACCGTGTCATACTCAATTAAAGAAGAAGATAGATTTTGTGACTTAGATATTACTTTAACCTTGCTTGCATCTGAATGGATTTTGTTGCTTGGCTACTGCTCTGACCTTGCTTGCATCTAGTCTAATTTCACAAAGTTATGCCATGCAAAAAGTACTACAACTCTCCTTTAATAACCTCAAATTATCTGTTTACCTGGACCGCAAAACAGGATGCCATCCATTATAACAATATTATCTGGATGGTTGAGTAAATCAATCATTTTATGGCGAACGATTTCAGCTTCTGTGGTTACAGCAAATAGCAGTCATTGAAAGCAACACATTTCTCTTGGAGTGATAAAGGTTGTCAGCTTTCTGACTTTGTTTACCTACAAGTACCTGCCAGAATCCACTGAATGTATCCTCTGTGACAAATGCTCTAGCATTAACCAGCTTGGGTGATATTTCTTCCTTTCAGATACAAAGGCATCACTGGATTTTTTTCTAAATCAGTAATTTTTCATAATCAGTCTTTTTAATAACTGTGACTATAGTAGCACACCACTCTTTTGGTTCAGTTACACTTTCAACAATGCTAAGTGTTTGCATTTAATTAAGTTCAGTCTCTGCTTTGTGCAGCAGATGAAACAGCACTGTTCTGACTGTGGTTAGATCATACTAAAGAACATTCAGTTTTATCTTTATCTACACTGGTTTATAATCAAGCAGGTCTGCTCCACCAAGCACATCTATAGTTATTTAATTTATTCTGGCAATTAAACCCATTTCACATGGCATTGCTCTGCTGATCAGACTATGTATAGATCATCCAGCACATAAATTCAAAGCTGAAAGTTGTGCCACTTCCATTCAGATATGGCTAGACATGGCTAGAAATCGACCAATTCATCTGAGTTCTGAGTTTGCTTGTAGGTTGACAAATTTCAGTCTCTGCCTCATACAGCTGTGGAAGTTTCAAGGAGCTTATGCATGTAGCATGTGATATCACAGTAACACCACCCCTTGTGTCAATCTTGAAAGTCACTTGAGTTCTGCTGTTATGAATGAATATTTGCTTGACTGCTTCAACACCAAAGCTGTAACTGAACTCAGGAAACAACATTTTCAGAAGCGACCATTTTAATCAGCTTTATTTTACAAGCAGTTGAAAAATGGGCCATCTTCTAAATGCCTTGCACTTTCTACCACTTACAACACACTGCTCTACCTCACTATTTTTTGACAGTCACACCAAGTGCATTTGCCTAATTTACACTGTTTCTCATGCAATTTAGCTTGCCCAGAATTACTTCTCTTTTTAAATGTTCCATCATCTTTGAATGTTATCTTATATGCATTATTTGCCATGTTTAAATTGGAATTTTGCCTTTAAACTGTCTGCCATGTTTGTGATTTCTGTTGCTATATTAAAGTTAAATGTATTACTTCTACATTAACCAGCCCAATAACAATGCTGCCTCCTATTTGTTCATCTTTAATGCCATTAAACCTACAAATTTATGCCATATAGTCATCTCAGAAAAAAAGCTTCAACACATTCACTCTTTGCTTGTATAAACCTGTGGAAGTGTACTATTTTATATTTAGTTTTTCTGTTTTGGCACAAAATGTTGATGGAGTTTAATTGCAGATTCATATGTAACATCCTGGTACTCTGTGAATGAAAATGAGCTGTATGTGATCACCACTTCATTCCTCTTTTATTTAAATCAGGTATTTACCTGGACGTCATGCATTTCATTTTCTAATGTGTTAACTACATGAAATTGTGCATAACTCTGTCACCAGGTAGGCCAACGGAATGGTTTTGACAAGTCAAAATGCTCTGGTGGATGAAATTACCTCATCATAGATTTGTTTCTTCTGAGCTGAATGGCTTAAATTCAGTAAAACAAAGGGTTAAATTTTAATGGTAATACATTTGACTCTGATTGTTTTAATTCACAAAAGCGACAAGGTGCAGTTTTATAAGTGAACTGGCATTTTTCTTTTTTGGTTTTCATTCATCAAGAAATCCCAGTTGTAACACAATGTGAGAGACCGCACTTGTGGTTATCCATTAATAGTAACCTTCATTGGTAGTTTTAGAAATGTCAGGATATATCATCAGTTTAAACAAAGAGATAACTTTCGTTCTTCAGAAAATGTCAACTCAACAGCAACAATATTACCCCTTTGAACATCTCACACCTACCTGACACATCCTGGGCTTAAAAATGCAATACATACTGGGATATGTATACACAGCACCACTTAATAGTTTTAGAATGGCAATGAGAATGTACATATGTGTAGTATATCCAAAGTCTTTAGCATATTTATTCTACTTATCATCACAATCAGATGTTAAATTGGTGAATTTGACAAAATCACATAATCAGATATGATTATTACCTGATAGTGATCCATGTGAAGGTGAATGACCTTAGATGGTCTACACCGAGGGACATGGTGAAGCATATGATTGAGTGGCATTTGGCCATCACCCAGAATGATGCTGAGATTTAAGATAATGGGCTTTTTATAACTGGATATGTCATCAGTGTCATTCTAGGGGGATTTAGTATGTGTATTTTGGGATGAGATGGCTAACAAGCCTTTCTGCTTTGCCAGGGATGACCTGCAATTTCTCTTACCAAGGCTTTCACATTCTGGCTAAAACCTTTAATGCTCTTAAAGTGCCTGTTATAGTCAGAGTGCATCTGATGTACAGTCCAATCTAGTAAATTCTAGTCTGGAACACTTTAATGTGTCTCTTCACACAACATGAGAAATCTTAAAAAAAATGCTCTAACCCCTGCAATTTGATTCATTAATGTTTGTGTAGTTACAGAAACATGATTTCAGAGCATTTAAAACATTCCCTGTATTCCTGGGTAGAGTGCCTGGCACATCTAAAGACCCATTGTCAATTGTGGGAGAGTATCAATATGTGTCAAGGATATCTTCACTTTAGGAAGGATTCTCTGGAATAGATGTACAAATCACCATAAACAAGACTAATCACCACTTCATAACAAGGTACAACACATGGTCTATGCCCCCTTATAAGCATGGCAGCTATCTTAACACACTGACTGAAATTGCCATTAAATCCAAGACCTTCAAGATCTTTCTACTGGAGGAATTCAACTTTCCATCAATACACTGGCTGACTTATTCTGCCAATGGTCAGCATGACCATCCTTCCATGATATTATAAATGCTAATGATCTTTCACAGATAATTATCTATATTACTAGGGGCACAATATCCTTGATCTAGTCCTCACAAATATGGCCTCTTCTTATACATCTCCATATTTATCATCATTGCATGTTAAATCAGATCATAATTTAGCAATCTTTTCCATCACAACCAGATGCATTTCCCCTGTAAACAGCCTTGTGTTTAGGGACTTCTCAAAATCAGGCCTTGTTCAGTTACTTGATGACTTAAGTAAATTTTGCTTTCTGAATGATCCTGTTGTTAAAACTGCTACCTATGCCTCTGACTTCTACTTCCACTTAAATAGGTGTATTGATAAGGCAGTCCCTATTAGCACCAAATATAATGAGAATTTAAAAACAAGACCCTGTGGTGGAATACCTATATACATCAATTATATAACAAGAGAAAGACAGAATAAGAAGTCTCATTCTACCTACCTACCTACCTAAATAGCATACTTAAGCAAACACACAAAAAGCTTAAGAGAACCATTTGAAATATCAAAATTAAGTGTGAACTTAAATCGCCAAAAAAAAAAAAAAAAAAACTGCAAATCTCTCTTTAACTATGTCAGAAAAGAACGAACACCCAACAGTGTTCAGGGGCATACCTCTCAACTGTCTCTAATTTTTAGGAATGTCCCTGATTTTTACTGAAATTGTATCTCTGTCCCTCTTAATCCCACCTAAAAGTGGTGACTTTTGGATAAAAGATTATGAATTGCACTTAATAAATAATGATGGTAACTAGAGTTACAGATTTCTTTCACTATATAAAAATGCATATTCACTCATGTCCTATGTTAATAATACTAATATATGAAAAGTGTCCCTGATTATGTCTACATTTGTCCCTAATTCTGTTGGGATTTGTCTCTTTTTGGTTGACAGCTATGTTCAGAGGTAGTCCACAATAGCAGTGATACACTTTCTGAAAGAAAGGAAATAGCTAATATCCCAGCTAACACTTTTTTTTTGCCAATTTTACTCAAAGTATATTTATAACTATTCCTAAAGTACCACAGTCCCAGCCACCCCCTTTAATTACTATGGGACAAGTTCTCCCATCCTTCTGAAAAACAAAGAATGCTTCATCCATGGGCCCTGGTAACATACCAGATTTCCTGATTATCAGTGTCAACTATGGTCTTTATGAACCCCTACTTAAACTGTTTAATCTAAGCCTCTCCACTGGTTACATTCCTTAAACCTGTAAAACAGCCTTTGTAATGTCATTACACAAACGTGGCCCAACCTCAGACATTAGAAACTATAGACCCATTAGTCTCACTGGCCTCTCATGTAAAGCTATGGAGTACATTATCTCAGACTTTATTATTGTGGACATTGAAAATCTCTTAGCCCTAGATTCTCATTGATTTTATTTTGTTAAAGGAAGGTCCTGCCTCTTTAACTTCATTAATTTCTTTGAAAAAGTAACTGAAGCAGTGAATAATGGCTACACATTGCATACAGCATATTAAAAAGACAAGGCCTTTAGCACTATTCCTTATGCAGGCAATATTTTTTTTTTTTTTTTTTTTGTAAATGTTTTTATTCATTTCCAGAAACAAGAAAACATGAATGCATGTTATTTATGACAATGAAGTATTTACAAATTATTTAAAAAGGTAGGCTAAAACCTCTAAACAGATATCAAACATTAAAACCAAAATAAAGTATTTACAAGGGTGTCTATTGTTGACATATAATTGACTTTCTATACAATTGTTTCCTGATTATAATCTGCTGCAGTCATTATTCTCCAGTATTTCAGTTACTTTTTGCCATGCTACGTATAATGATGTAGTTCTTTCAGTTCTTCCTTTAATAGTATTCATTTCCAATTGCGATACTGCTGACACCATATTCATGAATTGCTTAAAAGTTGGAGAAGCTTTGGATTTCCAGTTTGATGTAATGTTCTTCCTTGCAATAGCTAGGAGAGTCCATAAGATTACATATTTTGTTCTTGGCACACAGTCGGGTACAGGTGCATTAAACAAAATAATAGATTTGGAAATCTGGAATTTATCATTGAATACCATTTGCAGAAAATAATTTATTTTATCCCAATATGGTTTAATCAAATGGCATTCGTAGAACATATGTTGCCAGTCTGCTTTTATTGATAAATCACATCTCCAGCAGCCAATATTTTTCTTAAACATAAGTTCCATTTTATGAGGGGTTACATAAGATCTGTGTATGAATTGCCATGTAAAAAGTCTCCAATGTAATGAAAGTGATGTCTGCTTTGGAGAGAGAAGAATTAGTTTTTATCTCTGTCATTTGGCACATGTCCATTAACTGATCTATAATAATTCCATATTTTGTCATTATTATGCATTTTATTTTTTGTTTGTTTTATAAATAGATGATAAGTATCCCTTTCCAGTAATGGGTTGATTTGTTAGTAATATTATATGTTCTATAAGGTTAGGAACATTTTGTCTTATTGATGGTTGCATTGTTTCTTGTTTGCTTAATATATACTGTCTTAATTCTTGCACATGTAACCACGAACTATCTTCCATATTTAATTTCTGTTTAATCTGGTCTATTGTCAGAGGTTTTCCAGAGTTTAGCAATTGATGCCAATATATTAATCCCTTTTCTTTAAGCATGTTGACTACTTCCATATTAAATGTTATTATATTACCTTGTGTGTACGCTACTGGATATAAAAGAAATGACCATGCTTTAATATCAGGATTGCTATTAATAAGATTTTGGAAAATTTTTAATGTATAAGTAATGTATTTGGAACTTATATTTTTATTCTTATGTATCATCATATATTCTTTCATCAGCCATAGAAAATTGTTTGGTACGAAATCTGTATACTTATTTGCTACTACAAATCCTGATTTTAACCAGATTCTCTCATGAACTAGCTTCCATTTTGATGTATAGTTTGCATTTAGCCATAATGATATTGTTTTAATAATGGATGAATGCAAATATATTTCTATGTCTGGTAAACCTATGCCACCTATATCCCAATCATCTAGATGATACTTCATAGCTATCCTTGGTTTTGGATACCATAGGAATCTTACCATTAAATCATTTAATTGTTTTAGGTGTGATTTAGCTGGTGGCAAAGAACAAGCTTGTATGACATAAAGAATTTTTGGAAATATGATCATTTTAATTATATAAAGTCTTTCTTCCATTGAAAAGAAGAATTTATTACATCTTTGTATTAGATTTTTAATATTATTTAAGGTCTCTTTATAATTTGTTTCAATTGTAGTATCTAGGTTGTTAGTTATTATAATTCCCAAGTATTTAATTATATTATCGGTAGAGATATATTTATGGTATTTTTTATTTAGATCTTTTTTATTAGCATTTATAAACAATACATTTGTTTTGTTCTCATTAAATTTAAGACTTGAAAAGTTTTGAAAGTTTTGTATTGAGTCCCATAATGCTTTTAAACAGCTATTATTATTTTTTAAGGTAATTAAAATATCATCAGCAAAAAGTTGAATTTTAAGCTCTAGGCTGTTGTCTAGTTGTATTCCTTCAATATTTTTATCCATATGTATATTATTTGCTAAGGGTTCAATGACTAGCGCAAACTATAACGGAGAAAGAGGGCAGCCTTGTTTTGTGCCCTTAGTTATTTTAATAGATTTAGACAGACAAGATCCCAGTTTTATATAAGTCAATGATTTTTCATATAATGATTTTATTAACAAAGTGAAGTTGTTTGAGAAGCCATATTCTTCTAAAACTAACCACAGATAATCCCAGTTCACTGAATCAAATGCGCTATTTATGTCTAAGCTAATAACATTCATTTTGTTTTTGTGACATTTATATAATCAATTAAGGAAAGAATTCTTTTAATGTTGTCATAAGTGTTCCTATCTTTTATAAAACCTGTTTGATCCTCCTCTATCAAAAGTGGTAGTAATTGTTTTATTCGAGCAGCATGTATTGCCATAAAAATTTTATAATCTATATTAAGAAGTGAAATGGGTCTGTATGATGAACATTCACTGGGATCTTTATTTTGTTTCAGAATTGGTGATATTAATGTGTACTTCCAAGAAGGAGGAATGTCTTTACCATTTTTAACTGATGTAAAGACATTCAATAACAACAGCAAAGCCTAATTTGATAGTAATTTAAACATTTCTGGGGTGATATTATCTATACCTGGAGCTTTATTTAATTTTAGCTTATTTACTTCAGCTTTAAATGCAGGCAATATTGATAGACTTGTAAATCTCAATTTAAATCCTTATATTGTATGGTGTATACATAACTGGTTGTCTAAGATAACTTATGTAGTTAGAGTCATAGGTGCTACTTTTGAAAGCAAAAAAGTTACCGGTGGCTAGCTAAGTTTTCAGGTCTCTTCTTTTTGGCAAATATTTTGCAGATCTTCAGGCCAGTACTCCTGGCCTACAGTTTACTAAGTCTGCAGACAACTGTAAATTGATGGCTCCAATGTGGGTTAGACCATGTTAATAGTTGATGCAAGGAAAATTATCTCTAATTAAATGTAAAAATGTAGCATAGTCCATTCTGTTAAATAAAACAGCTTCTCTTACTATATAGGAGATGCATGCCTCCAACTAGTCACTGTTGTATGGGATGTAGGCACTCTAGTAATTTCCTAAGGTATCTCTAGTCAAGCCAAAGAAGTCTTAATTTCCCTTCATTCATATCTTATCGGACCCATTATTGAATCTAATGCACCTTTTGGCACGTATTTGTCTAAACATATTACACAACATGGCAGACATCAGATTCATTACTAAAAAGATCAAAAAAATTAGTTATCGGGAAATATTGGCATCTCTTTCTTTGCACTCAGTCTCTTACAGACTCCTCTGTGGAAATCTGTCCCTAGCTTTTTGAAGCATGAAAGAGACAATCCTATTTGGTCTTCCATTCCTTTGCAGAATTAATGATACCTCAAATATTCAGTTAAAGGAGCATATCTCTCAACCACTTAGAGCAAGAACTCTAGACAAAGCCATAAATAAAGGGGGGTCAAAGGCCCATAAGTTGGGACAAATTTTAAATATTGCTCTTGCAACGTTAGAAAGTAGATAGAATAACAGGTTTTGCATTAGCATGGATTTTCTGAAGGGTACAAAGCCTGAAATTCAAAGGTCTGTAATTATTTTCTGATTTAAATCGTAAATGATTTGTTAGAAAATCACAACTTTATAAAAAATGAACCAAAAATATAAAGCAAAAATTTGTACAGTTGAGAGGTATGACCAAAACCCAAAGCGAAAAGGCAAGCTACACCAAGAAGTATTGTAGAAAAATATATTTTAATGAAACAAATAAAATCAGTTTGAACTTTAAGCTACTTAATTTTCTTCATTAAAGTATATTTTCCCCGATATGTCTTGGTGCAGTTTTCTTTTTTTTTTTTTGTTTTGGACTCAGTTACAGGAACTAAACACTCATCAGCAGTTCACTAAGACATATTGGCAGGATAGATTCATATCACAGTGTATCCCATACCTCTGGAACAAGCTTCCACTGTAAGCAAAATAATACCCTTGACATCTTCAAGGGAAATCCTAGATAAATGGAGAGCCAGCCTCAAATTCTCCACAGTCTTTCCTGTCTTGTTCTCTTTGAGGCTAAGGGAACTTTTGAATAGGGTTTTATGGCTAGGCTTGAAATGGTCCACAGACTAATTGCCTAGTACTTACCTATGAACCTGTTCAGTTAAACTTTGAAAAGAAAAAAAAATAGGTACACTAAGTGCAACATTCCTTTCATTTTAGTTGCTTATCATATTAAACAATTCCATGATGGAGAGGTGACAGCCTTCATCCTTTTTGTATTTGGATCACTGGTATAAATAAGGAAATCACATTCATAGGGCTATACATATGTTAGATGCTGAATTCATTTTGAATTTTGATAATGTGGTTTGACTTTTGATATACTTTGATACAGAGTATGTTATATACGGTGCTTTTTTAAAGCTTGACAGTGTTGTTTTTTTTTTGTTTAGAAGGTTAAATGTATTTTATTTAAAATATTGAAAGAAGTTTGCATGATATTTAAAAAGGTAGCAAATGACCTTATGGTTGTTATTCATTAAAGCTATTAAATATACTATTTTTACTTTAAAATACTTTTTCACAGATGTGTGCATGTTTATTTAAGAGGCTAATCATTTATTAATAATTTGACCTGAATGTTATTTATAGGACATTACTCATCTATACAGTATTGATGTCTTCCTCAAGACATTTGCTGAAGTGCCAGAGGCTTTAATAAATCCAATGTGGCTTTCAGTATGATGCATTGTTTGTTTGTTTCCCATAGCACTGGTAAGCTATTATGCATGACTATACTGATTTATTTACAGGTTTAAGAAGTCTATCATGAGGACATTGTATACAAACAAAACCTGATGCATGGTACATGTTCCAAAGAAAACTATATGACATGTTAAAAATAGAGACTGAGCTGAAGTGAATAAAAAGCTAGGATGTCATTAAGATGGACCCGGGGAATCAATAAACTCTGTGTAGGCTTAACATGAAGCCTATATGGAGTTTACATGTTAGTGAGATGAGCAACAATGCTAATTGCATATGCATGCTGCTTGTAGTGCTCACACAGATACAAGCATGGTTTTGTTGCTAGCTAGGAAACTGTTTAAAGCCACAAGAACACCTTCCAACATGCAAGTATGTTTATCTATGGGCAAACTAGTTCTGCATGATTGCAGAGACAGCTACAATGACTACAACGGCTTAATTTAAGGCAATTAATACACTTCTAACACATTATAAGAAAGTGTAGCCAGTGTGGAGTACAGTGCAAACATGTTTTAGGCATACTGAATTAAGGGTTTGGTGGTGTTCATTAAGGGTACATAGACTGCATTATAAATACACTATTCTGGGGAAGTGTGTGTGTATTGAAAATAGCCAAAGATTGAAAGGTAGAATTGAAGAAAGGGGAAGAGGACACATGAAACATGATAATATACACCAGATAAGGGCATGTTAATGGACATACACAACAAAGACATGACAGTTGTAACATTAGCATTAATCATATATGCACATAATACAGTACATACTCACGTTTGCACCTCCTATGTGGGTGTAGTCATATCATCATAGTTATTGTGCATTATGTGACTGTCACACAAAGTCACACATCAATGGAGATGATTGCTTCTGATATAATCACCCTGACATGATCATTGGAGAGGACATCTATCAAAGACGGTATATACAGTAGGGGGTATGTGCACATTGTGAATATATGCAAAATGAGTTCCTCGAATATGAATGTAATCTCAACATAGGTCTCAACTAATCAAGACACATAGCAGCAGGCTCATGTACAACAGTATATAGAAGCATGTACAATCATGGACAATATCATAATAATACCACATTTAATCTGTGTCAGTGACATAAAATATGTGATTGTGACTTGTTATACATGTTCTACATGAACACACATGTACAACTGTAATGATTATTCAGTAATAAATAAAGGTAATTAAGCACACCTTCCTCAGAAATTGCTACATTTTGGAGGTATTATGAGAGACAGTATTACACCTGTAGTTTACATTACCAGCAATCCTGGCTAGATGAAAGGTTTGCATGACACATATATGTCATAATCCACACTTGCAAGAATGTAACTCATTCAATCAATGTTTTCGTTGAGTTATGTATTTACTGGGTGCATCACACAAACACATATCACACATGCATCTTGTATAACATTTTTAAGGGAGTCCTGCACTGTCACCTCCTAATAGTTATGCATTGCAAAGAATACTTAGATGTGGCCAAAAAGATGTGTGTGAGCTCACTGTGACAGAAGTTATACACTTGAGTAAATCATCCCTGGAAGATGCATGGTGAAGTACATGCAGAAGTGTACGTTGTACTCAATTATTGGTGTGACAAGAGTTGAGAACAATGGGACTATAATGTCCTTTGATATGGATGGCCTGCCCATACTCAAGAGATTTGCTACATACAAGGGATTAGTCACCACTGTGGTCACGTGCTGGTGGAAGTTCTGCTTATTATCTACCTGAGTATCCAGACCACTTCCCACTTGGTCTGCTCATAGGGATGTGCTGTCTATATTGTAATTAGCTTTTGCATTTGCTTTCATAAAGGAACTAATCATGACTTTTGTTCATCCACTGTGTTTGCATGACTCTGGCAACAATCATTTGTGTGTGTTAATATGTTCTGTGGTATACCAATGCCATTCTTGCATTCAATGATTGTCCACAATTTACAGTCATCTAAAATGCTGGTTAGACAAAGGATGTGTAAGTTTGTTTTAACTTCTAAGACTAAAATACTAAACATGAAAGGGCCTAGTGCAGAATCATGAGGTACAGATCTGGTCACTGGACTCTAGCTAGAGGTGACTTCACACACTTTGACATTATGTGTCCTGTATTTGATCCATTTGTCTACCTACTGGTATTTATGCCCACTTGAGACAGGTTATCTGTAAAATCTGACTGTGGATTTGTGTGAAATGGCTTGGCCAAGTCAAGTTACGTGGGGTGCTAGTCTTTTCCTCATGCATGCCCATGGTGACCTTCTTGAAAACATGAAACAAATTTCAAACACGTGATGCAGTCTTAACAAATCAATCATGGGTTCGGTACACAGTCAGGAGATTACCTGTGTCCTTTTTGATAAGGTCCATGATGACTTGTTGGCCTGCCTCGCAGATGAGGAGAGTCAGGAGTATGGGTTTATATGTTCTGCAGCAGGTGATGGTCCTCACATGTTCAGATGGATAACGGTTGCTGTTACATCCTCCTGCAGGAACATAGGCAGTCTGGAGGCTGTGCTTCAGAATGGATCCAACTGTGTCTGCTAGGTCAGGTTTTAAGTCATGCTATAGGCAACCTGGGATGTAGTCAGGGCCCACTTCATTTTTTTTTTACAGAGTGCACAGATGGGCTGCTCTCTTGAGAAGATAAACTGAGTAATGTTTGCATGTATACTTTGGCTGATGGCCAGTGCTGGCAGGAAGGTAAAGTGTGAGACAAACTGTCAGCTAGCAGATTTTCTGCTTTCTCTAGTTGATTTTGGCTGGTGGCATCCACAAACAGCTCTGTGCTTAGCTGAGTACTCCCCTTAACATTTCACACTGATTAAAAAAAAAAAGATTTGTCCAAATACAACCTTGGTTATGCATCACATGCCACACAATGGTACTGTTCACAACTATACCAGTGTATCAGAAAATTACATTGATTGCACAACATATGCCTATATATGTTTCATGGGAAAGCTGTGTTTGAGCCACCTGGTGCCATATAAGGACACATTACAAATGAGTTGGCTGTGGCTCATGCAGAACATTTATTGACACAAATACTGATAGTCACACAATGGTGATGCTGACAATCTCAATAATCATTGGGAACAGCAACACAATTGCACATACAATAAATTCCACAAGGTTGCAATTGAATAAAAAACGTGATATTTTTGGGGTCTATCATAGAAGACCAAATGTTTGGGTGATCGAACACCTAACATCGATCTTCTAATATTGAAAGCAAAAAACGGCAAATGGCTGATTTAACGCAGGGAAAGATTCCCCTTGGCTGTTCGCCAGAGTTTGCTATTTCCCTACTGTTGAGCAATCTCAGAGTTGGTATATTTAGTTGGGGGGTGTGGAGGGGTGAAGCCCCCCACTAAATTTAGATGTAAAGCAATGTTTTTTTGTGTTGTGGCCGAGGGACGTTTTGTGGCCGAGGGACATTATGCAGTTCGATATTAGATCGATGTTTAGGTGTTCGATCACCTAAACAGTTGGTCTTCTAATATAGACCCTATTTTTATATATATATATATCACAGCATTATAACATGTGAATGAAACAAGACTTATGTGCCCCTGTAATCAGTATGACATTATATTAATGTATGTCACAGAGCACTTAATGATGGTAGGTATACATATGCACACATGTGCCACACTGCAAGTTGAATGAGAACTACATAGAATGTTGGTCTATCTACTCCACTACAAAAACACATGCCTTAATAAGCCACCAATATACATAAAAGTTTATCATCCTATGTCAACGGTTCACAGGAGGCACATTACTATAGCTGTTATAGAAGGAACATGTAATAAAATGACAGCAGTAGCCATCGATACATTGCCTCACATCATAGATTGTAATGGATTCTTGTAGGTCTACTGTACATAGACACCATAACATAGCGCATGTCAATAACAGCTATATTGACATGTGAAAGGTTGATAGGGTCATAGGTCATTACTAAGCTAATGGCCAGCATCACATAAAATCCTAGACATCATTATAAAACTTAAAGCAGACTCCTTATATCTATATGATGGGAGATAGGAAGGCTATGTGTGTATGTGTGTATTTGATTGCATTACATACTGCCTCTCTCCATATGTGACGTGCACCACCTCATGACAGAATTAGCAATCACACATGCAGAGATCTGGAGATGGCCTGCACAGGATCACAGAAGAACTCTGCTTCATGATGTGTGTATGCATCTTTGGCATGATGACATCCTCCACTCCTGTGCAGAGAGGATGTTGTGTGGCCAGAGGGAAAAGGGGGATGTTGGATGCATGGGGCTATATTAAATAATCTATTAACTGGTATTGAAATAAAAAGCAAATCAAACGATCATACAATTACCATAATGTACCACCAACCATACACACAGCAGTAGGCTGAGTCTGATTTGAACATTACACCAGTGTAGGTAGAGAAGCTAAATTCCATACAATGTAAAAGTAGCACCACCACATATGTTTGACTCTAACACTGTGAGGTTGCATTTTATGGAGTATGATAACATCATTGTATGCTGAAAAGAACATTTCTGGATGAGTGTCTGAAATGGATGTGGAGTCACATCTCAGTATAAAATTGTCTCAAAAAGTATTTGAATGGATACACACTCAAGTTGCCCTCTGTCAGTTTAAAACCCCCTAAATATCTAGTTATATAACCAACCTGGAGAACATTGTACTTATCATTACTGACACAGCACGATCATACAATTACCATAATGTACCACCAACCATACACACAGCAGTAGGCTGAGTCTGATTTGAACATTACACCAGTGTAGGTAGACAAGCTAAATTCCATACAATGTAACAGTAGCACCACCACATATGTTTGACTCTAACACTGTGAGGTTGCATTTTATGGAGTATGATAACATCATTGTATGCTGAAAAGAACATGTCTGGATGAGTGTCTGAAATGGGTGTGGAGTCACATCTCAGTATAAAATTGTCTCAAAAAGTATTTGAATGGATACATTCTCAAGTTGCCCTCTGTCAGTTTAACACCCCTAAATATCTAGTTATATAACCAACCTGGAGAACATTGCACTTATCATTACTGACACAGCACAAATTTGACTTGAATAATATCAGAGTGAACTTTATACAGAATGACATCATCACTTTATGTTACAAGAAGATGTTTGGAGGAGTATCTGACATAGCTGTGGACTCACATGCCATTCTAAAATTGTCTTGAGACTACAACCCCTACCTATCTACAGAACCCAATACTTAATACAAAGGCCACTGCACAAGTCTGACTTTTATGGTGTCAAACAACACTTTATAGCTGATGACATCAGCAATGTATGTGTGTGAGAAGAAGATGGTAGTAGGACTGCCTTACATGCTGTTCTAAACTGGTCTCTCAAATGTGGATTAACTGAACCCAAACACACAAGCACTCATAACTTGAACACAGTGAGAACAGAACCCTACCTAACTCTTTACAGAGCATAGTACTTAAAGCTACAACACAAATCTGACTTTTGCACTGCTGCTGGACAACTTATTGTCAATGACATCATCAATGGATATTTGAGAGACGATGTTGGGAAGTCTGTAGGAAATGGATGTTTAGGCATATGCAACTTCCAAAATATTTATTCTCCATGGAACTGGATTGCTGACAGTAGGATATAGACTCACACTCTTCTGATTGCACACATCAGTTAACTGTAGTGTGATTAGAACCCCTACCTAACTAGTTACACCAGCTAAACAACTCAGGACTTAATGCAAATACTGCAGCAGAAGTCTGGCTTGTATACTGCTGCTGGACAATTTATAGTGGACAACATCATCATTGGCTGTTTGAAAGAAGTTGTTCAGAGGGCTGTATGAAATAGATGTGTAAGCACGTATGACTGCCTAGATACTAGTTCTGCATGGGACTGGATTGATGATAGGATACAGACTGAAGTCTGTCTGACTATGCACACACACACTTACACATACATAGAGACATACGCATGATGTGGCTGTTTTGGTCATTTAACCCAGATGTATGTATGTTGATCCCATCTCCAGAGTGCAGTAGTTAATAATTGCACCATCCCAGATGTATGTTTTTACCTTGTCATAATGGTCTTTACAGATGATGCCATAATCATTATATGATGTGGATAACATGTCCTGTTATGAGAGTGGTGTGTGAAGTGTAGCTATTGTATTTGTTGTTATGTTTCCAATGTGTAGATATATTGTAAAAGACAGCTTCTCAAACTAGAAACAAAAAGCTGTCAGGAATGCATGTAGCAGAACTGAAACATATGCAGCTGTTGTTCAGTAGATTACACAATTATTGTTACATATAGGCACACACATGTTTTGTGATGAGCATGGGTGCAACAGTGTATGTGCATGTGTTCATATTGCTGAAAAAATTATGTCCACATTAATACATGTATAAGACAATCTTAATGTGTATTGTCAGTATAAATGTTTAGATGATGGAACAATGCAGATGTGCTATTTATTTTTGTAGTTTGTGCGACATTTGGGAACTACTACTGACCTACCCATTTTCAACTGCATGAGTACAGGGCACACGAGTCTGAGTAAATATGTGTTCAGTCAGTAACAAGTGCCTTCCCTTTGGTTGTGTTTTTACATGGATTATAATGGGCTGAAGAATAACAGGGCAGTAAGCATACTAATTCATGCAATCATCTCTTTCCATAGCACACCATTGAGCAGCTAGTTTGTGTGATCAATGACAAAGTGTTTGTGCATGTGAGATTTGCATGTAATGCTTACTCCTAGAACTTGAGAAGTGCATACATATATGGACCAGGGTAAAAATATCTACAGATACTATGGTGTTCATAATGTAGTTTATATTGCAAGTGCTGTGTTATAAATTTTATGACATTAAGCATTATAAGTACTTCTGTTCCCATTTGCATATAGTTAAGCACTGGAGCAAATGTGGTTCTCTGCTTTATTGAAAAAATAATAGAAGTTCTATTGGCTCACCTTCCCCTGTGAAAACATGCTAAGTGGACAGATGCAGCAGTCAACACTTTGGACAGCACTGAGTGTAATAAAAATACCTGCTGCTAGTTGTCTCTGTGGCAGCAGATGTGACAACAGTGAGCTCTTACTTTGAGCACACATGATATAGGGTTCAAATCCAGTTCAATTTAATTTTTTAACATATGTATTCAGGATGTTATTGAATAAGTACATGGGATAATTTTTGCAAATGTGAGAGGGAATGACTACAGTGAAGTACTGTATAAAAATGAACACTACTCGATTTATGTCAACAATATGCATACAGATTGGTATTTTTATACAGTCAACAATCTACATAGATATTACAAGAAGTGTTTAATGTGACTGCTTTTATTCTGCTTTAACTGTGTTTCCTTATTGCAGTGAGTTTAAGCAGCATTGCGAGGAGGAAACATCACCATTCCATAGTACATGAAGAGCCATTCACTTGGCATTGGTGAATGATGCCAAACTCCGGACAAATGCAGAGTTCAAAAAGTGAAGGGCTTTATTAGGGGGAATTTCTGCCATGTGTGTGGTGTGTCATTCTATTTTATGACCAGATTAAAGGTGTGAAAATGGGGTAGATAGTAAAGTGGTGAAATAGGGTGGCAAGCAGGGAAAGAACAAAGCAAGATAGGAATTAGAAAACAACCATATCTATCTACTTCTTCAACACTGTAAAATGAACATGGGTAGAATATTGGATGAATATGAACTATCACCTCAACACAAATTGGTGACAACAACACAGTAATGTTGTATAGCTAATTGGACTGAACCAAGTGTGCACAGAAGACATGTGTGAAGTGGAGCTATATATGGGATATTTTTTTTGTGGAACATGTGCCCATTTGTTTGGATTTTATTTCATTAAGAGAGGAATATTGAATTAGGGAAGTAGGTAAGTCAGGGTTAGGTATGTAGGATAGATGAGGAATCAAGTGCAGACAAACAGAAAATCCAAGACTGAGGCAGGGATGGTGAGGGCCACAAAAGGTTGGGAAGAACCATGATTGGGGTTAGGGAGAGTGCATTGGATTCTTATGTCTATCAAGCATGGGGGACAGTGAGAATCTAGTCCTCACCCTCAGAACTGCCATTACCATCACCTTTCTGAGCTTGCTGTTGGAGTACTTGACATTTTCTTTTTCCCAACATTCCAGCAAGCATCTTCTCCATCAGACTGTGGTGTACACCAATGGTACTTTCCATGATCTCACACAACATGCCTGGCATCCCCTGGTGGGTGAAAAAATCCACCACCAATGCTCCCCGAGGGTACCATTGCACTGGCTTCTAGGGTAATGCTTCCTGAGGTTGAGGGCACAGGTAGTGTAGGGGTGCAGAGGCCATACTACCAGTGTGGGTCCTAGATGTGCTGGGTGTCAGTGTGGCAGGCTGATCTGCACTGGTTGGCCTACTTTGTCAGTTGTTAGAAATTGATGACATCAGACCGTTGTTACCACACATATACAAATAAAAAAGAGAGGTAAGGGCTTAGGTAAGAAAAAAAAACAAGAAAAAGATAATTAGAACCAAAATTAGCATGATATAAATATAATTTTACTTTTACATTAATTATACTTTTTAATAGCTACAAACTATGACTGATAATTGTTCCAATTAATCCTTACAATGTATTGCATATATGCATTTTCAAATAATACACATTACGTTAACAGCATGGCATTTATGCCAATTTTTATAGGTTCATAGATTAGTACTAGGCTAACTGCCATTGTGAGCCATTTTACACCTAGCCAATTACCCCGTGTGAGAGTCAAACCATGCATCTTATGTTTACACCTTAACCATTACAGCAACCTCTAACATTTTTTTTTAATTACTTTATGATATATATTTTTACCTGTGGGATTTGAACTCACAACATCTGAATGCACTATTATAATGTATTACTGCAATTGCCTTGAGCTACAGAATGAAGCATGCATGAATGACTTTACAGTTAAGATACGCATGCTTAATTTGCTACTAATGTATAAAACAGCAATACTTTTGATAAAATAATTATTTTGTGTTGCATACATGCCCCTTGCTTCTCTTAGTCTTTCCAAACATTACGCACAAGTTTCCCTGTTCAGTGCAATCTCCTGGTTGGCTGTAAAATAAAAAGGAGAGAAAAAGAGAAGAGTATTATACATATCAGTCTTGGCTATAGCCAGCTTTCTATATAATTTAAATGATCTTTATATGCATACTTACACAACTGTGGGACGTCAGCAGTCTTAAACGCATCCAGCCACTGGTTGACTTGTGCCTGCTTGTGCCTTTTCAAGTCATTGTAGTGGTCCCTGCATTGCTCTACAGTATGTGGAATGCCAGTTGCATTGAAGACAGCCTTGGCAAGACTTTTCCAAGCCTCTGATTTACACTGAGACCTGGTATAGTCCCCCAGCAATAGTCTACAGCTGTGGCACTTTATAAGAAATCCAATGAATATTCTGGACACCATCTTTGAGCCCTAAATTGGGCACCTTTCTTCCTTGCTCTTGCCATGTCTGCACAGGCCAAACAACAACAGTTAAAGGGTTTTCTCACCAATTTGTGTTCTCACATTTAAGACTAGTGTGCAAACCTGAACAACAATGCCAGCCACCTTTGCATGATGTTAAACAGAGAGCAATGTTTCAAACAGAGAGGAAGGCAGGTTATGAAATAGGCAGGGTAATGTGACACTAGCCATTAATTTATGTGTTGGTTGCTGCTGTACCTGTTCGTTGATTTAACTTTGCAGACATGTATTGGGTGTATAAATTTTATGACCTGTCACTTTTTTAAGTGACTTTATTACTGATAAAAGTAATTAGTACAATCTGGGATTCAAACCTGTAACATAGACAAAACATAATCTTTTACATAGGTATTTTTTAAGTGACTTTATTACTGATAAAAGTAATTAGTACAATCTGGGATTCAAACCTGTAACATAGACAAAACATAATCTTTCACATAGGTATTTTTTATCCTTGCCACTGATGAAGTGCTTGTTAGGCATGCTCATTAATTATGTGGACACATGAAAGACTGAGTGGTTAATGCTATGTGTGTGTGTCCTGACGAGATTCTGTTTTATACACTTGTGTGTATATGAATATCATTGAAGTATGAAGTCCATCCCAGGGTAGAAAAGACACTTTTAAGTACAGAAGCATAATTGTCAGTATACCCTCAGTCACACATATAATTCATGTGATCTCCAGTGCTATACATAGTTCTGTTATTTATAATTATCTTTAGATTGTTCTTTAGTTTTTAACATTGAATGGACAAGCATTAATAAAGTTTGTGTGCTAGATTAGAATCCTAACTCCCCTGTATTGTGGGCATTAACTTATACCATTTGCCACAGAGAAGGCAGGGCAGCCGAAGTTTTTTTTTTTTTTTTACAGTTATTACTGTGCAGAGTGCTCATTGCAGCTGAGAGCTTGTTTGTCAGACATCCTTGTTAGTTATACATACACATTAAAGAGTTGAGTGGTTAACCATGTATGTGTGTGACATGAAAGTTAGAAGATAAATGTTTAATGTACAACCATAACTGTACTGATACCCACAGTAAGACATTTAATATATATGATATCCTGTGTATGCTCATTGTACCTGCTCTGCATGATTATTTGTATATGTAATTATTTTTCTATTGTGAATTTTTATACAAAATAAAGTGGAAAACCATTAATACAACTTTTGAATTTGCTGGATTGGAACTCTGCCTGACATGTATTGTAGCCTTAATGCACACCTGTTGCCACAGGAGGAACTAGGAAGCTGTTGTATATTTTCACATTCATTACTGTGAAACACCGCTTAGCGTGTTTGCATGATGGAAGACCACACATGTTATAATAGGGTCTATATCATTTGAGCGAATGCTTACTTGAGTGAATCACTATTTGCTTTACTGAATTAAGAGAAAGCTCAATTAAGTGAATGTTCACTTAAGTAAATTTTTTCCTAGGTAAAATATGTAATTGGCCATCATCAGGAATTTGCCCTTTTCCCCACTGTAGTGTGATCTCTTAGTTTGTATATTTAGTTAGGGAGGTGTGGGGGTCTTGGCAACTGTTTTTCTTTTCCTGGGAAACTTTTTGCTTAAGCAAGCATTCGCTTAATCGAGCCTTTGCTTAATTCAGTTTGACAAATAGCGATTCACTCAATTAAGCATTCCCACAAATGATATAGACCCATTATAATGTATCCTTTTTGAAACTGATAATGTCTGCTTGTTGTCTGGCCATTATACTGTGTTTGCGCTGGGGTAAGCAATGTGCAAATGAGATTAGCAAAGCTCAACATATATTATTTTTTAAAAAGTGTTTATTAGTTTCCATCACTAAAAGATAAAAATGGGACTTGAACCTTGATCTACATATATTATATGCCATGTGATTTATCAAGTTTACCAGATGTACACATACACTTGATTCACAACTTTAATTTATGCTGTTTTATCATAAAAGCAAATTCCATTAATTTTAATTTATTTCTCCATTTCACTGTATTTGCGATAAGTCACATGTTGCACAAATATTAATATAAAAAAATTGTTGTTCCGTTTGTTCGGAATTTTGTGTTTTCGTTTTTTTTTTTGGGTCGATTATACACCATTCACTATTTTAAGCATTTGCTTTTATAATATAGACCCTGATATTTATGTGTTATATCCTTCTCTGTTTTATATCACACAGGATTATGACTCCCAAGCATACAAATCCATGAAAATCCCCTTTCAGTGACTCTTAAAATGGTAGGCATTCAGGTGCCATGGCAACTTTCTGCTTGAGATAGGACAGAGGAATATGGCGGATGGGATACAGATTTGAAGCCAGATAGTCAATGATATAAATGCCATGGGAGGTTGCACCAGGAATTATGATCGGGTGTGCCATATGGCCACGGATATGATTTCAAAAGCCAGGAAGAGAGCATTTGCTATTGCCAGTGAACAGCTGGCTACAGGGTGAAGCTGCTACAGAGCCACCACTGACAACAAATGAAGAGTTCTGTCCACTATCAGAGATCTTGAGAGCTCAGTGAAAACTGCACAATACCATATGATTGATGTTGGTGCTGATGTTTCTGGGAGGACAAGTATGTGCCAGGGGCAGCCTCCAGGTAAGCTTACATATGTCAATTTGTAAGATTTGCTTGTATTGTAACATTCTGCAAGAAATAGTTCATGTGTTGTTCATTGTATTTATTTATTTATTTATTTTTTGGATGAACCTTTTGATAAATAGATAAGAGTAAACAACACATTTTTGTTCATTACACATGAGCTTTAGTTGGGCATGTCAGCCAGGTTTAAGTTAAAAGTATTGTTAACGGAAATATAGGCAAAACATGTGCATTCACTGTCCCCCTATGTTATTGCAGATGAGATGATTGCATCTTTACCTTACTTCAGTTCTACCATCTTCCTTAGTAAGTGTGGAATCATCTGTACATGGTAAGGCAAATATTTTTATTTGATTAATGATGACAACTTGTCGGAAATTTACATTTACCTGTATGTGTGAGGTGGGTGTCTTGAATGTGTGTATTGCTGTACTATCTGTGATAGTGGCACAAGTATTAGTTTGTTATCATATATTAAATTTCAGTGTAGGTATTAATTTAATTCCAGTGTTTGTTGCTCGTTATAACAGGTGATCCTCACAATGGAAGTGTAGGACTCTTACCACCTAATGTAAGAGTATCGTTAGACTCCAATGATGATGGTGGCAAAGAGAGGTACAATCAGAGAGTGCAGAGGTTGAATCTGACACTGAAGACATTCAGCCATCACCTGTATTTCCATCAGACACTGCTAGCCTCTGCACAAGTATTAAAGTGAACCCTCAGATGTTAGACAGGTAGAGGGTGGCACACTTGATCAGGGTAGTTTGGTTACTGCAGCTTCATTGCTGGTTGACTCTGGCCACAGCCAAAGTGTGGGTGAGGTGCCACACAGGAGGATTGATAGGGGTGGGTGTTTGGAGGAGGCCTGTTGTCCACCCTCCACCTGATCCTGGTGTGTCTTTATGTTCCACTTGATATATGTTTAAGGCCATCATGGAGGTGCACGCATATTCCAACAGGACATCCAAGGACATGCTTAAGGTTGTATGTGTAGCACAGGCTGACATGCATGACTGCCTTGACTGTGTGGCCGATTCAATGGATTGAATGAATGGCATGATGGAATGGTCAGTGCCTATGACAGAACATCTGCTGGGAGGGGGATGGCATCCACATGGACATAGGTCAGCATCATCTGATGTTAGCCAATGTGGCCATGCACCAAAAGTGCTTATCCGGTTTAAGAGCCAGTGTGTTTATTTTATTTTATCTTATTATTGTATATTTTATTAATATGTATTAATATTTTATTAAAGTTTTCAAGTTTCAAGTGTTTTTAAGTGGAATTGGTGGCAGAACCATTTGTTTTTGGTGCTTTATAGCTTGCTGAATATCTCCTCCATCTTGGATTGGTTAATTAGTATACAATTCAGCTGCTTATTCTGTAATTAGCATGCCATGATGTTTACTGTGTTTGCGCAGCTCTGCACAAATACTTAATACAAAACAGCACAATACCATGTGCACATCATGATACACACAAAGTCTTAGTGCACCTTATAGTTTCACTGAATCTAAACCATAGTCTCAGCAAACAGAATATGTGCACAAAAAATAGTATTATAAAGCAAAAAGGATTCTCACTTGCATTTTATGAGTGATATGAATAAATTGATTAAAACAGAGCAATGCACATTGCTTATAACTGATGAAATGGTTCAGAGAATGCCAGATGCAATGTTTTTATTACATGCAAACCGTGCTTTCTAGCAAATAAATGTAGACTATCAAAATACTAAATTGTGTAATTTTGCCAATCTGTTAAGAAGGCACAGATTTCTTAGAATTTTCTTTTGTATTTCAGCATCACCAGTATTGTTCTAAGAAAGAGATGCACAAGAGTCTGAAGTCTGGAAGATGCTGTTAACATAACTGATGATCATTTAGTGTGAGACTAATACAGTTGCTAAATAGATGAAGACAACATGATTTGGAGTTAAATAAAAAACACATTTAAAATAGGTATGATGAGTATGAAATACATAAGTCATATTATAGCCACAGGGGACATGGAGTCTGGCACTAAAAAAAGTTAAAGCAATTGTGTAAATTCCACAGCAGATGCCACAGGCATTGTTAGGAATGGTACAGCACATTCCAAAAGAGCTGGAGGTAAGGACATGGTATGACAACCTGGGAGGAAATGATCTTACCTGTGAAGGCAATCTTAACTGCTTTGCCAGGAATGGCCTGCACCTATCCCCCAAAGCAACATATTAGCTAAATTCTTGCTCACCCTCATAGTGCCTTTTTTAGTCAATGGAAGTGTTCTAATGCTTCCAAAATAACAAAGCATCATTTGGATAACATAAAGATATTGCTGCTCAGTGCTTGGAGCCTTAACAAGCAATTCTTCTCCCTGCAAGTACTCCATATCCTGTAAAACATCAATATATGCTTCAATACAGAGAACCAGTTCAAGACTAATCCACTCCATTGGTGCAGAGTTTCAATGCCTACCACAGGTTCAGGCCCACCACATTAGATGAGGCACTAAAGGCAGTGGTGTTTCCATATTCTTAAAAAAAAACATTTCATCTCCAGATGCGTTATACAAGATAATGACCTGGAACTCCTCCACATCCATCTTAGTATTAACAAACCCCCTTGGCATATCATAGCTAAATATAGCATTCCTTCTGTGTCTACCTAGGCCCACACTTCCTCCCTAACCAGTATAAGCCAAATGCCATTCTCCTAGGACAGTTCAACTATACCTCTATTAACTGGGAGACGTATACATACTCAAACATATATGCTCAAAATCCTCTGGACATCATCAATGCAAAGTCTGTGAACCAGTTAGTCCATCCTAACCAGGGGTGATAAAATCCTGAGCTTGGTCTTTATGTATATAGTGCAACTTTGATCCCCACCAATTATAACTTACTCCTAGTCAAAGTGTACCCCAAATCAGTCATATTCACCTTAAAACTGAAGCAGAGAGCATATTCTAATACCTCAGTATTCATAAACTATGCCCAGGATAATCTATTAAAACTGAGTGATAACCCGGCTAAATTCAAATGCCTCTTCAATCCTGATGACCCCACTGCTTCTGCGAGTCATTTGCTGCCAAACTGTATGCACATGTAAACAGCTGTATTGACTCATACATCCCTATCAGAAGTAAATGCATTGCCAAATTTAAAAATAAACTCTGGGCATGCAAAAATAAATTTAACATTCATTTTACCAACAGCAATCTTGCTTAACTTAAAAAGGAACTCTAGACTTCACCAAATTAATCAAAGGATGATATGAAGTATAAATAGCCACCCAGGCAAAGGATATTCATAAAAATCTTTAACTATGTTAGAAGTCTCAGTAACAGTGCTCAATACTGCTCAGAGATAATAGTAAAGGATATCACATACTCGAACCCAGAGGTCATAACCAAATCACTAGCATACATATTTAGTTTAAATGTTATTCCCCTCCTCTCCCCTATATATTTCCACATTACATGCGAGCATATACTCTCCCAAAAAAAATCTCCCACAAACACATCCTCAAGTTGCTATCCAAGACCAAGAACCATACTTCTATGAGGATGGATAGCATATCTACTTTTTAGCCTGAAACATGACTTGTCAGACTCCCTACAATTTGCATTCAATATCAGCCTCTAAACAGGTTTTGTGACAAGTGAATGGAGGACAGCAGCAATCATCCCCTTGCACAAAGGTGGGACTTCAATGAACATGGGTAATTACAAACCATAAAGGTTGACCAGTGACATTTGCAAGGCTGTGGAAAGATCTCAAACCAAGCCTGTTCAGATTCATCAAGGGTGGATAATGCCTATTTAACTTGGCTGACTTCTTCAAGAAGTTTACTGAAGCAATGGATGAGGGCAAATCAGTACAAGCAATGTATCTACATCTGACAAAGGTATTTGCCACCATACCACACCTGAGTATCATATATAAACTCTTCCAGCTAAATGCAAATCAATATGTAACTCAATGGATAGCAAACTGGCTCAGAAATAGAATCCAGGAAATTAAGATGGGTACCTTCTACAAAAGACCTATTAAGGGTTTATCGGTGACAACATTTGCAGATAACTATAAACTCAGTGCAATCTTAAACTCCAAGGAGGTCACCAAAACCCTTCCTTTGTAACTATATTACTGATAACACACTCCTGAAAGTTTATCCTGTGGCCAGACATCTAAGAAACTGTGTTGGCAATGGACTGTCCTTTGATCACCACGGATACACTATTGTAAGGAAGTTCTTTTTCATCACACAGCTCATATCTAAATTATGGGGTACAGTGATGTGGTCATTCCACTGTATTTGGCACTCATCAAGCTAACCATTGAATATAACACCCCCTCTGCTATATACCCATCAAAACACCTTCCACAACTGGAGCAACCACAATGCTTTCTCACTAAAAAAAAATCAAGAATCTAAATCACAAAAACTATGCAGTTCATCTAAATATTTTTTTTCTTATCAAAATCATACAGTAACCTCTGCCTGAAATATATAGCCTCAGCAGATCCTATCCTGTGAGACCTAGTCCAAAGTCGCAAGTCCAGTGGTACTATGAGCACACACTCAAAGACTCAATCTATTTTTCAACATAACTAGAATACATTGGAGGCAGTATGCATCACAAAGACTAATTCTTCTATGTAATTGTTTTCTGCTTCACATAAAACAAAGTACTTTGCTTACTCTATTCAAATGTAATTTGGATGAATGAATGGGGAAACACCAACTGCTAAATCCTTTAAATATCAATTTAAACTGAAAGAAGTCACCTATGTTGATCACCTGTTTACTGGTTCAGAACTACAGCCAGCAATCAATAAAATGCCAGTCCCAGAGAATATTACATCATTACAGAGTTTCCTGGGTAAGATCAAATATTTAGGAAAGTTCATCCCAAATATTAGTGAGTTTTGTGCACCATTGCATGGGCTGACAAGTAAGAATACAAAATGGTCTTGGTCTGAACAGCACCAAGAGGCATTTGATACTTTAAAAAAGAGAATTGCTAGTCCACCTACACTGAGATACTTTGGTGTCCATAAGCCCGTGACACTTAATTGTGATGCCCCTAAGTATGGACTTGGTGCAGCATGTCTTCAGGAGGGCATTCCAGTTGCATATGCATCCTGTACCCTGACTCAAACAGAGATGCACTATGCACAGATAGAAAAATAACGTCTTGCTGTTGTGTTTTCATGCTCCAAATTCAGTGACTATATATATGGAATGCCAATCCAGATTGAAACAGATCACCAGCCACTAGTAACAATTCTGAACAAGCCAATACATACAGCCCCAGCAAGACTACAATGCATAATGTTAAAGCTGAAAAGTACAGCTTTAGTGTGGTCTACACAAAAGATAAACACCCAAATCTTGCTGATGCCTTGTAAAGCGTACCCAGAAAGATGACAGAACAACACAAAAATGAAACAGCTAATTTTGAAGTCATGGAAGTCAAGCACATTTCAGCATCATGGCTTGATGAGTTAAGAAACAACATTGCTATAGACCCAGTTCTTCAAAAACAGAGTAATATTATCAACCAAGGCTGGTCAACACATCAAAGAAGTCTGCCACATAAAATTCAGCAGTATTTCTCATTCCGAGATGAGCTCATGGTGGAATATGGCATCATTATGAAAGGCCCAAAAGTAGCAGTTTCTAAATTATTGCAAAAGGACTATATAACAATTCTGCACAGAGGCCACCCAGGCATGGAGTCAACTAAAAGTAGAGCAAGTGGCATTGTGTTCTGGCCCACGATGTCTAAAGATATTAAAAAGAGACATTTTTGTGTTCGGTTTGCAACAGTAACAAACCATATCAGCATAAAGAACCTCTTCACCTACACCCAGTCCATGATTTACTGGGTCTATATTAGAACACCGAACTTTCAAAATTTTGAGTGTTCTAATATCGAACCCTATTAATTGAAAATTTAAAACAGCGAACATACAGAACAGCTAATTTTTTCCTAGGGAAAAAATTTGCTGTTCCAAAACACATGCACACAACACAAGCACACCAAACAAACAGCAATCCACACACATACACCTAAACTCTTACACCTAACCCTACACTAAACTATACATACACCACTAACTATCCACTTACCTTAACCCAAACTCTAACCCTAATGTCCGTCACTATTTCACAGTCACCTCACCCATGCCCTAACTCACCTACCCCACCCTAACCCTCAGGTCAACACAATCGTACACTTACCTGACCCCTGTCCTAACCCTAACTCACCTACCCCACCCTAAACCTCACGTCCACACAATCGCACACTTAACTGAACCTGACCCGTAACTTTCCACCACAGCACTGAAAATACTGAAGCAACAGAAATGGGCAACCAAATTCTTTCCCTAGGAAAAAATTTGGTTTTCTGTTTCTTCGATATTTTCAGCATTCGCTGAAAACAGGTCGATATTAGAACACTCAAAATTTTGAAAGTTCGGTGTTCTAATATAGACCCGATTTACCATGGTCAACAGTAGCAGTAGATATTTTTGAATGGAATGGTCAACATTATCTGGTGCTAACTGGTTCACACTCAAGATGGTTTTAAATTCACTTGCTCCATAATCTGACATCTAGCACAGTAATTACAAAACTAAAAAGGTACTTCTCAGTCCATTGAAACCCACATAAAGTCATCTCAGATAATGGTGTGCACTTCACTAGTTGACATTTTAAAGAATTTGCTGCATCTTGGGATTTATTCACGTAACCAGCAGCCTAAAAATACCCACAAGCTAATTGTCTGGCTGAATGTGTAGTCTGCAGTGCAAAGCATTTAATGGAAAAGTCTAAAAGAGATGGAACTAATGTATTCCATAATTTACTAAACCTTTGACTCATTCCCCATGAATAGACACTTGGTTCACCAGCTGAAAGACTGATATCAAGACAAATACAAACAACTCTTCAAATTAGCAAACAGCTGTTAGTGCCAACCTCAAATAGTAATAAAATAGCCAAAACTCAACTATCAAAAAAGCTCCACTCGCAAATGTTATTCTATGACAAAACCAGCAGACCTCTTTGACCACTGTTGCAAGATAAAGTTGTTAGAATGCAGACTTCAAAAGGTCATGATTGTGTAGGAATTGTGAGCAACATTTGTGTTGAACCAAGGTCCTACATCATTTAGTCAGAAGCAGTAGACTACAAAAAAAATCGCAGACACATTTTGCCTGTCCCAGAGCCAAAGCCACAACAGACTGTGTGTACTAGTGATTACAGGTCCTTGACTGAATCACCAACCAATTAACTCCAAGAAGACTAACAGCCTTATTTAAACAGTCTTTAAGAACAAAGTAATGTGCAAGTACCTAATATACCTCTAAAGACTGTTCCTGTTTCTAATTCAAATCAAAATTTGAATGTGACATGGGCAAAAAGATTCTGCAAACCCAATCCTAAATGTATACAGCAAATTGGACTGCATTTGAATTTTTATTGCTGTTTTAACTGCTTTTCTGTAAAAAAAAAAGTTATAAGCTTGTTTCCTGCCTTCCTGTAACTATTCTAGTCCAGATACAGATTTGCTGTATCCAGGACTGTTTGTAAGCTTCTGAGCCCCTCAAGCCTTTCTCTGTTGGAGGGAAACCTTCTAGCATATCAGTGGGAGTGGTAAGCACTAGGTAGCCTATCTACTACAGGAGGAGTGGTTTCTGGCCCAGAAATTGTAGTTTATTGGCTGTTTGGGCAGTTTTTCCATCCTTTCAACTTTCTGGTTTAAAAGCCCGCATTTGTGTGGGTTTGCACGTGTTTAAGCAAAGCACTATGGCACTAAGCTGAGGTAAATTATTACGGGTGCCAGAAAGCCTGCTCTTCAGTTTTTCCCTTAGATATTGCTACCTCTTTCTCCCTAACCTAATCACTTTGCACTTCAACAGATTTTTGTAGCAATTATTGTAGCATACCTACTGTAAGTGCCATCAGCACTAGTCATTCTTTACAGAAATAGCTCCAGTACTTAGTAGTTATGACCACCCTTCATGGCATGATTAAAGGGCAGTTCCTTGTGCTTTCTCCTATTAACCTGGTGCACTTGGTCATTCTGAGGCAGTATAGCAACTGCCTCATGTCCACAGACAATCCTCTCCTCTTCAGACCTCTCAACCAATTGGGGACAAATTTCAACAGAATCAGGGACAAATCAAGACAAAATCAGGGACAATCAGGGACACTTTTAAAATATCAGTGCTATTAACTTGAAACATTGACAGAATTAGAGCATATTAATTAATACACATTTTCTGAAGTAAAATAAGTTTATAACTCTTAATTATTGTCATTAGTCATTAAGTGTAATTCACCACCTTTCCTCCAAAAGTCACTAGTTTTAGGAGGGATTAAGAGAGACAGAGTTAAAATTTGAGTCAAAATTAGGGACGTCCCTGAAAATCAGGGACAGTTGAGAGGTATGCTTCCTCTTACCTCCCAACACTCAGACTTGTGAGAGATGCACTTATATCACCAAAGTGGAAACTATGCACTCTCCAGCCAAGACTTGCCTAGCTGGTCAAGAGGAAATGGCAACACCTGTACCACACCACATGGAACACCCACTATCACAGCTCTCACATAAAAACACAAACCATACACCCACCTTCATGTAGGCTCTCAATAGAGCTTTACCCAAACAGCAGAGACCTCTGAGACAGAAACACACTCGACCACCACAACACAGCACAAACCACAGGACACATAGCTCACCTCCACAGTGTGTCCCTCAACCTAAGCATCTAAGGCTAAACACCTTGCCCAATACACTAATCATAGGTGACTCAATAGTGAGGCACACAGATGTCCCACTCACTAGGTTGCATAAGGAGAAGGTAACAGTCAGCTGTCTATCAGGTGCCAGAATCCGACACATAACATATGCACTCAGGTCACTCAAAAACAAGTACAAGTATGACTCTGTCATTGTCCATGTGGGTGTGAATGACATGAGATGCACCTCCCTGGGCTACATCAAAAGAGACATAGAGCACTCGGATTATGTGGCCCAGGCAGGTATGATGCTAGCCCTGAGCAGTATCCAACCGTCACCCAGAATGATACCCCAGTACAAACAAAAAATGATTGACTTCATCAATTGGCTAAGTCTCTGGTGTCATTCTAAGGGGATCCAGTATCTGTCTTCTTGGGATGACATGACTGACAGTCCTTGATGCTTTGCCAGAAATGGCCTGCATCGGTCACCCCTGGGTTTCCGGGTATTGGTTAAGGGTATCACCACCCCTATAGTGCCTTTTTTAGATGGTGTTGCAAAGATCAAGTTACCATCATAACAGCTATAAATAAATGCAATCTGAGGGTTATGCTGCTCAATGCTAGAAGTCTAAATCTCTTGAAGTACTCCTCAAAAGGGAGAACATTGACATTTGTGCTGTAATGGAGACCTAGTTTAAAGCAGCAGAAAGCACCCCTGAGTTACCAGGCTATAACTCAACTTTTGGCCACAAAACATGGACCGAACCTCCAAAGGCGGAGGTGCCTCCATGTTCATAAAGGTTATGCACACCTCCAGACTAGTAGCCTAGCATAATGCATCTGAGATACTTCAGGTACAACTAACATTGGGTAAAATGCCGATCAAGGTCATAGCCTGCTATTGGTCCCCAACCATATCCCTAGTCTCTCACTCCATGTTTCTAAGCACCCTGGAATCTATCAAGGTCAAACCAACACTCTCTTACTAGGAGTCTTCAATTACCCCTCCATAAACTGGGAAAAATACTCAAGCACCAACACACTGGCCCAACACTTTCTGGAATTCATCAGTTCCAATGCCCTGGACTAACTCATTCTGACCCCCACTAGAGGAAGCAATATCCTTGACCTGGTTATTACTAATATGGGTGACCATTGCTGCACACCAATTGTCAATCCCTCCCTGGTCAGATTCGACCATAAACTAATCACCATGGAAATCCACATCTCACCCACACACCCTGCAAAGATAACCACCTTGAAAACCTTCTCCAAAGCAAACTTTGGACTCCTAAAAACAGAGATGGCTAACTTCATGGCACCCATGCCAATGGAAAATAGCTGCATGATTGCAGAATCATACACCAATGTACTGTACGAACATGTCCTCAAATGCATGGGACTAGCAATACCCAACAGAACCAAGATGCTCTCCACCAAAAAAGGAAGACAATCTGGTGGTCCCCTGCCATTAATAAACTCTACAACAGAAAGAAGAAACTGTTGCAGAAAAAAGGTGAAGTCCCAAGACTGGAAAAACTCCCTTATTAGCCTCAACAAAAAGTTGTGATCCCTGGTCAAATCCTCTAAAGCCAGCTATGAAGGTAGAATTGTGGCAGACACTAAAAGCAATCACAAAGCCTTCTATAGCTATATCAAAAACCTCCATAGCAATACCCAGATTTGCTCTGAGATACTGCACAATGGTACCTCCTATACTGAGCCAGCTGATATTGCCAACATACTGGCTGACAGATTCAGTGCCAAGTTTACCCCTCTCCCCTCCAAAGGACCAATCACAATACCAGAAGAATGCCAGGCACCCAGCATTACTGCAGCACAGATTAAAGCTGCATTGTTCAAGGCCAAGAATACAGCTTTCATGGGACCCAATAATATCCCTGGCTGTGTTCTACATGAACTACAAAGTGAACTGGCACCACATCTGTCTGCCCTGTTCAGTCACAACCTCACCTCAGGCTTTGTCCCTACCAAATGGCACACTGCTACAGTCATCCCTCTTCATAAAGGGGGAGTGACTACAGATCCTTGAAATTATTGCCTCATTAGCCTAATGAGTCTGATATGTAAAGCTATGGAGCGCATCATCATGGACCTAATTAACAAAGATACAGGAAATCTCCAAAATCTAGACCCCACACAATTTGGCTTTGTGAAAGGGAGATCATGCCTGCTCAACCTGGTTTACTTCTTTGAGTCAGTCACCAGGGCTGTGGATGAAGGTAAGGCAGTGCATGCAGCCTACCTCAAACTGGCCAAGGCCTTTGATACCATTCATTACTCAGGAATTATTGATAAACTCACCAAACTAGGCTACAACCCCTATATCACTAGGTGGATTGCAAACTGGCTCACAGATAGAACACACAGTGTGAAAGTAGTGGACGGCTGACCAGTCATGAGTGGATTCCCACAGGGATCGGTCCTGAGTCCTCTCCTATTTGGCATCTACTTCTCAGAAGTCCAGGCCAACACAAAGGGACTCTGGCTGACCAACTTCACAGATGACTGCAAGCTGAGAGCTATTATTAACTAAGTGTTGCATACATCCTACAGAAAGGACTCACTGACACCAATGACTGGTGTAGAAACTATTGCCGTAAGCTTAATGCCAAAAAATGCATTGTCATCCCCTTTGGTATAAACTTTGTTCCCTCTAATAACCACGTTGATGGGAAACTGAACACTGAATGTGTTATAAGAAATCTTGGGACGCAGGTTGACAGCAACCTCTCCTTCAACTTCAACCACCGCATTGCCACTGTGGTCAGAAAGTCCTTCTATGTGGCACATCTCAATGCCAAGGATTTTGCATCCAGGAAGAAAGAGGTCATTGTCTCTACCCTTCCCTCATTAAACCAATCATTGAGTATAATGCCCCATTTGGCATGTACCTCACTAGCCACTTGCAACAGCTGGAGAGGCCAAAGAAGTACCTCACAAAGAGGATCTTAGGTATTAAACACATGTCCTACACAGACAGACTCAAAATACTCCAGCTATTCTCTGTCTCATATTGCCTACTTAGAAGTGATCCTGCTTGACTTACAAAGCCATGTCTAACAACTCTGTTACACATGCTACATCTAAAGAAATCCCAATCCCTCTGTACCACATGCTCCAGAGACCTCAACTTCATTACCACAATCAACAGAACATGCTGCAGGGACAGGTTCCTCACCCAGAGACTGCCCATGCTCTGGAATAGACTTCCCATACATGTTAAGCAGAGCACATCGCTAACCCTCTTCAAGAGAAATCTTGATGAGTAGATGGATAAAAGAAAGTTTACGCCAGGGATAACTTCAGTGGATCAACTTGATAGAAGCACTGGGAACTAACGGTGGGTGGCATGATGCCAGGGCATTTGTATGGGCTAAACATGTAAAGGCTCCAGGGCCATTAGCCTAGTTTGTAAAGGCTCCAGGGTCATTAGCCTAGTACACACCTATGAACCTATGAACCTATGAACTGGAACTGCTTAAACAAAGGCTTCATGTAAAACAAGAACTTTTAAATGATGTGTTTGGAAAAAGCAACACTGTATGGGAAAGTTATGTTCAACAAAAGAGCAAAACATCACAGGATTCACAAGATGAAGAAAGTGTAAATGTTCCAAATCTCCCGATTACAAAAGGATATGCACTTGTGCTGTGCCAAGATCAACAGAATTCATAAAATTGGTGTGACTCAGTACAATATAATTCCCCAAACATTACTTCCTTTGAATTTCCAGGAGCAAATGTATAAATAGCTGTTCAAATATTTGTATAACAATTAGCATGTATTTGTTTTTCTTTGAAAATGATCCAGATTTTTTTTTTACTATTTTGTCAATCCACTAAGAAATTTGACTGTAGTATCAAGTGTTGCTATTCAGATGGCATGCATTAATAGTCAAAACTGCCTACATGTATTATAATTTTCAATGTTGTTTCAGTTTTTCATATTAGAGCTCAGGAACAGTATTTCTCCCCATCATTTTAAAGACAGAGCCTTTTAGATCATTACCATTTCTCTTATACTATTTTGCAATATTATGTTTATGCTCAAGAAATTAAACTAAGGGGTTATATTTCTCTTACGACTGTCAAATAGCACAATGTTATGCTTTTATTCAGGAAATTAAAGTGTGTGTGTGTGTGTGTGTGTGTGTGTGTGTGTGTGTGTGTGTGTGTGTGTGTGTGTGTGTGTGTGTGTGTGTGTGTGTGTGTGTGTGTCTATACATCTGTGTGACTGTGTATTTGTACTTGTTTGTAGGATTACTGAAGCAGGAGTCTCCAGGACAGCAGTTGCTCTAGACGAGAGTAATGCCTAATTTCATATACAATGCACTCACACAGCAAGATGCATAAAACCATCTAAAGGATTTTGTTTGCTACATGCTTTCAACCTTGAATTTCTGTGCTATGCACTCACGTCTCTCCCTATATAAGAATCATACTTCTGTGCCAGAATAACAAAACAGAATCTTTTATTTATTCAGTAATTGTTTTTCTTGACAATGTACCAAGGGATAGACTAAACATAGCTTATTATCTGTCAATTTAATTATAAAAATACATATACAAAAATCCATATGCTCTCATATAGCTATCCATTGTATTATGTCTCTCATTTGTAACAGTTTCTCTTCTAGAGGTGAAGTCCATTTGTATTAACTCCAGAATACTTCTAGTCAAATGTAAACATGAAGAAAAAAAGTAGAAATACAAAGTTGTTACCCAGGTAATCATGCCACAATATTTGTAAGAGAGCAAAAGAACAGAAAAGCATTTCCTTGTGATCTACCTTACTTTCAATTTACTGGATTGGAAGAAGTTCATATATAGTTATTTTGTAGTGAGCCATATTTCATAAATTGGGATAGCATCTGAATTTATTGCTGTTTTGCTTTTTGACACATTGCTGCTGCTTGATTTCTTCATTCTCCACAAGGAAATAAGATCATGAATTCCATAGCTTCTGATTGGTTCTGAGATAATTTGTTTGCCTTAAGGTGATTTTTATTTTTATCAGAAGTGAAGAGGATTGAGGAAAAGTGCCAAAAGCAATTACAGAACTCCCACTTAAAAGGGAGTTATAATTTGTGTTCCACTTGCTCTTCCTCCTAGCCAGGGTATGTTATTTGTCAGCTTTTTTTTTTTTCTAAACATTTCTTTGATGCTGTATTTTGATCATCATGTTTCACTTCTTAATTAGATATTCAAATCTGTATCAAATCCCCTGTTCCAACAGCAAAACAGCATGTCTGCACCTGCACTAAGCTGCTGGAGCTTTGCATGTGTGTTACAATTCAACATTACAATGAATGAAATATACCTCAAATGCTTGACTTTGATCATTTTGTAATTCTTTATGGTAATCAACAAAATATATTTATATTCATAATCAATGACAAAGTTTTCTAATCAGTGCTGTTACAAAAACTAAATACTAACAGTAGCTAAGACAGTAAACATTTTGCTAAGCGGGCAGTATAGCACAGTCCTAAGAAAATTACTGTGGAGTGACAAAATGTCTTCTTGGTTAAAATAAAATATAGCTGAACCTTCTGTTGTTACCAATTCAATGGTTGCATATGTGGATCTGAAGACATGGAACCACTACCTGTTGATATAGTTATTAAACGCATTACCCACAAAATAATTATTAATGGCAATGTCAGCCTTTCTGCTTCTAGATAACACTGAAACTAGTGTTCTCTATAGTGTGCAACTTTTATCAAGCATCAAGGTCTGTACGTTACTCTGAGCTGTTCTGCATATTCCATGACATAATTAAAGAATGAAAAATCTGAAAGTAAATGGACTGACTTCATATATTCACTAGATAGTTCTGTATGTGAGGCAAAAGATTCTGTATTTGTAGGCGGTCCATTCTGTTAGCGAATACACTAATACAGTATATAGGAAAGCATTGGTGTGTGTGAATTTGTGTGAGATGGTATGTATAGCATAACACTTGTTTGATTCATTTTTTTTGTGACTGATTGTTTAGTGCTATATCCTCTTGGCCTAATTTGTTTGCCTATTTCCATTACTTAATGGAAAGTATACAAATCCTTTCAACCAACATTTCACATTTCCCACTCTTGTAACAGTCCCATATCTGCTTTACCAAATTTTTAAAAATTCTAGCACTGCATTTTATCCTTCCGCATCTCAAGGCAGAGCTTCCTAATCATCTAATAGCCATTCATTAAAAATATCCCGTGTGCCCATTGCACCATCCGTTTATTTGTGTACACTTCTATACATCATTGTTATTGAATTATGAGAACTGGTGATTAAATATTTCCATCTTCCTTCAGCTACCTCCTTTTTTTCCAAGACTGCAGAAATCTATGTGTTTAAGTCTTGTTCGATGTAATTAGAAGACCAGATACTCCATCAAGTTCAAAAATGCTTAAGAATAATGGTATAAGAAGTTTCAAAGCATCCTCATACTCAGATAATATAGACTCCTATACAAAGGTGTACACCAATGCCTTGTATAATGACTTAAGCAGTTGTGAAGAAGTGTCTGTACTTCACAGATTAAACCCAGGTCTTGGCAAAAAACAAGCCACCCTGTGGACCCCTGGTATAAACCGGCTATACAACATGAAAAAAAAAAACTAATGTCCAAGAACAAGAAGGAACTGTCTCAGCAGAGGAAAAAAAAACTCTCTCTAGCTTAAACAAACAAAGTAAAGATCTTCGTCCTCCAAAACTAATTATGAATCCAGAATCTAAAAGGGAAAACCCAGCTATGCGCTGAACTGGTTGTGGGTGGCACCACCCATACTGAACTGGATGTAGTAGCCAACTTGCTATCTGACAGATTTAGGGCAAACTTCATCTCCCTTTCCCCGTGCAGTCATCCCCCAAAGTATATCTGCCGCCATTCCTCAGCCTATTATCTCAAGAAAGCAGGTCTTCTTAGTACTCTCCAAGGTGAAAAACATGGCATCAGTGGGACCAGACAACATCCCAGGTTGCCTTTTAAACATCTCAAAACATGACCTAGCAGACCCACTTAGATCCCTGTTTAACCACAGTCTGTGGACTGGCTATGTTCCTGCAGAATGGAGGAGGGCAACAGTAATCCCTCTGCACAAAGGGATATCATCACCTGACCCTGAGAATTATAGGCCCATAAGCTTGGCTATCCTCATCTTCAAGGCTATGGAACAAATCATTATGGACCTTATTAGCAATGACATAGGTAGTCTCCAACCCAACCCTGTTCAGATTTGCTAAAGGTATATCATGCTTGTTAAACATAGTTGACTTCTTCAAGAAAGCCAAAACTGCAGAGCCAGCAAACTGTGACAGAAAAGTTTATTAATATAAAATAGGAGAACAAAACAAAATTGGTTTCGGCTGTAAGTTTATCAAGCCTTCATCAATGTAGTAAATTATAGTTGTCCTCAGTCTTTTTTTGATATAGTCAGGAAGCAGTGGTTATATATACTAATATTTTTTGAACTTAGACTGTGGACTTAGCACTGCTGTGAGCGAATATTCAGTGTCTGGCATTGTTTCCAACTGTATATGTGCTCAATATATTTAAGTACATAACATTTTCGAATATAAGTACTGTTGCTTGGATTGCCATTCATCAACAACTATCTAAATCAGACTACTATTTGGGGAATATCACAGTCCAACTGTAGAGCATATTTTTCTTTTTTTATAACAAAATATATGGGAGATTGACCAACAAATGGATCTTACTAACTTGCTTAAATGTTTATCATTGAATAGGGATGATTTGGCAATTTTTGGACTAAATAATAACAGCTATGAGATTCAGGCAGAGGGGCTACAAGAGAGGGGACATCTATCAGGCCAAACACTGGGCATCCAATCAGGACAGGACCAATTTACTTCAGTATAGGGATAAAATATCAGACAATAATTCACAAATCAGATTAATCACTACTTATGGCAGAAATACGGAAGTCTTACTCAACAGTGTCCACAGGCACTGGAATATCTTATTAACAGATACCAGGCTATGTGAAATTTTAGATGATACACGTAATTTTTCTTTTAGAAGGGGCAAAAATCTTGGCTCATACATGAGTCATTATAAACATGTGCGTACATCTGATAGGCATGCAATACAGACAACACTAGATGGTGGGGTTTTGCAAGGTTGTTTTCCATGTGGTCATTGTACCCACTGTAAAAGGATGTTGAAGACCTATGAATTTACTAGCAAAAATAGTGGGCAAATGTTCAATATTTCATTCTTTGCAAATTATCAGTCAGATTGGCTCATTTATATGGCCACTTGCAGCTGCTCTGCCTTTTATGTGGGACAGACCTCAAGACCAGTTAAATTCAGAATTTCAAGACACATAAGTGATATCAGGGTCAGGAAACCAACAAATGCTTTATATAAACACACTGAGAAACATCATAATGCAGTCTTTAATTTTACGATTATTGACAAAATACAGGGTAACAGAAATAATAAATCAGGTTGGCATCAATTGTTGAACAACAAAGAGAAAAAATGGATCATCAAACTGGGTGCTTTATTCTCACCAGGACTTAATGAATATTTCTAATGAAATGTGTTAATGGAAGTAATTCTCTTATTCAGCCTCTAGTGGTGATACAATATAAAAGGAGAATGGTTGCAACTATAATTTATTACACTGATGAAGGCTTGATAAACTTACAACCGAAACCGGTCTTGTTTTGTTCTCCTATTTTATATTAATAAACTTTTCTGTCATGGTATGCTGGCTCGGCATTTTTGGTTTTGCTCAAGGACTTTTAGAGCCGTGCAGCTACCATACTTGCAGGGGCACAACTCTCTTTGGAGCATTTTTCTTCAAAAAAGCCACCAAGGTCCTGGACGAGGGAAAGACAGTGCATGCCACCTATCTTGACCTAGCCAAGGCATTTGACACAATCCCCCACTCAGGTATTATAGAGACACTCTCCTAATTGGGAATTAACCCCTACATTACCAGATGAATAGTCAACTGGTTCATTGATAGGATACATATTGTCAATGTGAGTGATTTCTGTCTCTAAAAAAAGACCAGTCACCAATGCTGTACCACTGAGTTTTGTGCTGAGCCCCTTACTCTACAGAAATTATTTCTCAGAAGTCCAGGCAAACGTGAAAGTCCTGTGGCTGACCAAGTTTGCTGATGATTGCAAATTGGAAGCAATCCCTGAGTCTCGCAGTTATGTTACTATACTGTTGACTGGGTTAATGCAGACAAATGATTGCTGCCAAAGCCACAGATTAAAGCTAAATGCTAAAAAATACATTATTATTCCCTTTGGGAAAGCTGACATCCCTGCTAATTACATTATGGATAGCATCCCCCTAAGTCTAGACCCAGTGATACATGATCAGAGTAGTCGGGTTAACAACAACCTAAACCTTGAGTACCACGTATCCAAAATAGTAAGGAAATCCTTCTATGTGGAACATCTTAAAAGTAAAGACATCACATATAGATTTAAGGATGTTATTACTCAATTATACTCAGCCTTCGTCAGACCAATAATTGAGTACAATGCTCCCTTTTGCATGTACCTCACCAGACACCTGCAACAATTGGAGAGACCACAGAGGTTTCTCTCCAAGAAATTACAGGGTACATAAAATAAGTGTTATGCAGAAAGACTGACAGCCCTACCACTGTATTCTGTCTCCTACAGGTTGCTAAGGGGTGATGTCTGCCTGGTTTAAGGGGCAGTCCCTAACCCAGCCCTGATGGAAATGCTACATATTTGTAAATCAAACTGCATGAGGGACACTCGCTCCAGGGATCTTAACCTAGCCTCTGACATGAACAGGTCATGATGGAGAGGTAGATACATCTCCCAGAGACTGCCACTTCACTGGAACAAGCTTCCAATTCACATGAAACAGAGCACCTCCTTGATCTTCTTCAAACACAACCTAGATGAATGGATGGATAACTGCAAATTTACTGCTGGGGTGGCACCCATGTCCATCCAGGACAGAGGAAGTCAATATTAAGTACCATAAAACCTTACCTCTGCTAACTTCACTCACCTAATTACCGATAACCGGGGCAACTGGGGTTAAATATGGCTAGGCTTGTAAGGGCCCTAGGGCCATTAGCCTAGTAACATTCTATGAAGCTATGAACCTACAAGTATATATGCACCTTCTTCTTTTTCATCATTATGGGTGAAGGCTATGTTTATTTTTTTGCTTACATTGCTGTCATTTCTTTATTCTTGCAAAAACTGGGCCCCAAGAAATAGTCACCCTCTATGGAGGGTTTTACCAGCTCTCTGGAAAGGGGATTTAGATTGTTTTAAGTAATTTCCTTCCATACACCCCAGTATTACATTAGCTATCCATACGACATTGTCATATTTTCCTTAATATTAGGTCATATAACATGAATAGCTGTGTTATGGGCTAGCTAAAAGTCTCTTTTCAGCTATGACCTGGATGTTGGTTGGGTCTAAAGAAGAATATAAATAATGATCAACATATTTGGACCTGTTAAATATACAGAATGTTAATAAACTTTAACAACTGTATCTTAGAGTCATAGGCACACTTCTCATAAACAACACTTACATAAAATATCTGTTGAAAAATAAGAGACTCTGTAATAAAGCAGTATATACAAAATACAAGATGCACATCTACATTAAATACTTTATTTATAATCATTCATTCGATCTTTGTGCATTATCCAATATTAAATTAAAAATATGTTGATTATTCAGTGAAATAGTTAAAAACTGGGGATTCTAATGTTGCTATGAAATATTTATCCATACTGCTTAGTTTTTTTTTTTTTAATAAATTTAAAGCTGATACATGTATGGAACAGAGGTTATAAACTATGAAAGTCTGCATTGTCCAGTCTAAATGTGCAGTGGGTAGTGCATCTTAAATGTTTTTACTAATAGTGGGCAGTAGCATAAATGTGGAGGGGGGGCATTCCTTAAAGATGACATATATCATATAACTGTTATCTTAATTAAGAGGGATGCTATGAGAAAATAAAACACAAATTCAAATACCCACAATACTGTAGTTACTTTCCTGTCATTAAAGATAAGGAAGCTGGCCAACTTGTTTTGCCAAAACGTGCCTTGTTAATCTGACATTTATCATACAGAGTCAGGAAGAACAAGGCTATTTCAAGTGGGGGATAACCTTAAGCAACAAGGTGTAGGTGAAATATATTATTCTACAACTCCTATAAGAGCAATATTGCATTAGCACCTCACAACCGAAAAATGGCTAATAACAATGACTTGTCAGCTATTGTCAGATGTGGATGTATTTTACATGTCTCTACCCAAATACCACCAGTACATTTAGAATGCACATGGCTGCTATCACTTCTTCGTAGTTCTTATCTGTTCCTCCCTGATGAGTAAGTCTAAAGAGTTTGATGAATTCCTTTTACAGTTCTATAACATTTAGGTTAGCCTTTCATCTTTGAAACAATCTTTGCTGATACCTGTTCATAAACCAAATAAGAAACATCTAGCCATAGATTTCTATCCCCATGACTAACAAATAAGGGTATGATTATATTTTTATTTCTTTTTGTGAATCTGAATAGTCTGCAAGACAACATCATTTTCAGTGCTGTTTGTCCAGGTAATATTTATTTAATTTTTGGTACTGTGTGCCCATCCTGTTTTTCCTTTGTTAGATATATATCTATTTTAGAAACAGTACATAGAATATCTGCACTAAATCTGTATAACAACAGAGAGCAAATAAAGGCTACATTTCTTCATCTTAATGCCAAATCTGCCTTTATTTTGATGTCACAGAATTGTTATGGAAGACTATGGGAAAATGGCATCCTGTACAGTTTTACAGGTGTTCAAAAGTTAAAAAAAAAATATGTATATACATATATATATATATATATATATATATATATATATATATATATATAGGGCTACTTCATAACATTGAAATTTCATAATGTTGAATTTCATAACATTGAGATCATAACGTCGAAAATTCAAAACACTGATAACCCAAAGCATTGAAAACACAGAACATTGACAGCGTGCTTCGTAATATTGAAAACTACATTGCACAAGTAAATAATATCACCTCCCCCTACAACAACACCTAACTAACAAGCACACTTTCTACTACATTTCTGCAGCGGAGCAAGCCCCCCTGCACCACCACCCCCTGTAATTTAAATATACCAACTCCAAGATTGCACTACAGTGGAAAAATGTTAATTTCCTAACCTCAGTGTATGGCGAGGTTAGGAAATTAGCTTTTATCCACTGCAGTGTGATCTTGGAATTGGTATATTTAATTTACGGGGGGGGTGTGGGGGCAGAACCCCCCACCCCCCACATGGGGGGTGCAGGGGGGCTTTCCCCCCCTGGAGAAACATAGTAGAGAGTGTGTTTGTTAGTTAATTGTTGTTGTGGGTGGAGAGGATGTTATTTACATATGCACTGAAGTTTCCAATGTTATGAAGCAGACTTTCAATGTTCTGAGTTTTCAATGTTTTGGGCTTTCAGTGTTTTGGGATTTAGATGTTTTGATCTCATGTTATGAAATTCAAAATTATGAAATTTGTTATGAAGGGAACCTATATATATATATATATATATATATATATATATATATATATATATATATATATATATATATATATATATATATGCAAATCCATTATATAAACAAATAAGGGGCCGTAAAACACTTATTTTTAAATTCCATGCCTTTGTGCTTTTGACAATTTAGCATTTAGCAAGAGGCATGCAGATATTGGTGCTCTAGTAGATATGAAAGAGGTACATAGACAATAATGATGATCACAACAGTTCCAACAGGATTAAAGGACTCCATGTCAATTAAAGGTGTTTTGAAACTAAGACAATTGATTATATGATGGCTAATTATAGATATACCCCCGGATTCAGCAATCCTCCGTGTAAGACTAAATAAGTCTTACACGGAAGCTGCAGTTGAATGGTATGACGTCAGCATGCCATGCATATTCATGAGGGCATGCTGACTCATACTCTAGTCTAACATGGTCCCTGTTGGAAAGTAGGGTGAGTGTCCGATTGCCGAGTACTGCAAAGGGACACGCCCCCAGAAGAGTTAGAGTCCTGATAGTAAACACCCACGAGTGAGTCCGCCAAAATGTCAAGAAACACAACACCACACATCCCCACAGACTAAACCCTAGTGAAAGTGTTTAAAAAGTAAAAATAACCGTTTCAATTTTATTTTATAATTTCCAATATGTTTGCCCGCATTTGTGCTCATTTGCGCGGGTATTCGCTCAACCACAGTTAGCAGATATGACATTGAAAAGCATATAAGATCTACATATGCAAAGTAAGCAAAGTAGCAATAGCGTACCGGTAGAGATGTCGTCCAAAGAATAGGCAGTCACGGTTCGAGCCCCACAGCATCCCCCTCCGTTTTTCTTTAAATAAGTATGAAACAATTCCCCAATATATACAAATTTAATTTAAGTAAAATGTAATGAAATGGCCCATGTATTTGTGCACAAAACCTATATTATGTATATATAAAAAGGATCATAATTGCCCGTAGCTAAGCAGCACTTAATATGAGTGCCCATAGCTAAGCAGCGCTGTACCTAGCTTAATATGAGTGCCCATAGCCAAGCAGCACTTTACCCAGCTTAAAATGAGTGCCCATAGCCAAACAGCATTGAACCCAGCTTAATATGACTGCACATAACTAAATAACGCTTTACCCAGCGTAAGCTGTTTGCGCGGAGCTGCGCAGTGCGCCAACCAGCTTACTGTCGGGCAACATTGGGCAACGTGTAGCAAAGTCGCCTTTACACAGACACACCTCCTTAGCCTGTCTAGACAGTAGTAAAATAAAAAAGCAATGACAAGGGTTGAACCCAGGATACTGTGCACCATAGTCAAAGTACTGAACCACTAAGCCATGACACTTGTACCTAGAAATCCAGTATTACCATACATATAGGAATGAATGAAAATATAACTATGACAAAGCAGGTTTGCTCTTAGCTGAGAAATTTCCAAAATGGCCAATCACAAATAAGTGCGGGAAAACCGGCATATATAAGCTCCATAGGCAGGAATACACACCATAACTGATTGTGGTACCCATTTGCAGTCAGGATGGCAGGTGTCAGAGAGGGAAATCACTTTAGAGCACAAAGGTAGGGCATTGAGGAGTCCAGATATATGGTTTGGCTCCTAGTCCATCATCATGAAGGCCGACTCATTCAGGGCCAGGTTCAATGGGGTGCGTATAAGGCAGAGGCGTGGAACCAGTTGGCACATAATCTCACCAGTGCCACAGGCATTTCGAGGACTGGTGAACAGGTCCGTCACCACCATGCGGACCTGAAGCGACGAAAGGAGGACCAACTGAACCGATGGATCCAGGAGGCCCATCAAATTCCCAATGCCCAACTACTGAGTAAGTATACATGTAATTAAGTATGTAAGAAATGCTATCCTAGCCTATAGAATGGATAGGTATGTTCCAATATCCCTTCATTTATATTACAGCTGCAGATGTTCGTTCCGCAAATCAGCAAGCCTATGCTGATAGGCTGGTAAGGCTGCGCCACCAGGCAGGTTAGTAATTATTCAGCTGGTATTATTATAGAATATAAGTGAGACAGCCTGTAAAAGAGTTCAGTGTTGTAACCCAGTAATAAAGGTCAAATAAGCCTAGAATAAAGCTTCTGCTAGTATTCTAAGATCAGATAAGTGATGCAGCCTGAAAAGGAGTATTGTAATCCATTAATAAAGAGTAAACAAGTCTCAAATAGAGTAACCACCTGTATTGTAATATCAGATAACTGCTTCAGCCTGAAAATGAGTGTTCTAATCTATCAATAAAGGACAGACAAGTATTGAATACATCCTTGTATATACTGTCATATGAAATAAGTGAGTCAGCTGGAAAGGATTGTTGTAACCCAGTAATAAATGTTAATAAAGCCTAGAATTAAGTACCATCCTGAAATGTAAATATAAAACAAGTGAGAGAGTGTGAGAAAGACCTTGAAGTCTGTAATAAAGGTATACTGCATGCACGACATAATGAAATGAATGAGACAGCCATAACCAAAGAGTGAAATGTTTTAATAAAGTACAATACCTGGACTGTGTCCATCCCACATTTTGGATATGTTGTTGTACCCTTGCATTATGGAGATAGTATGGTTGTATGAAATGCTGAACATCCACAGTTGTCTAGGCCCATATAAACTGGCTAATGGGAATGCCAGTATGCCAGAAGAATATTTATAGTCCTCAACTGTGTCATGTATAGTATTTACCTGTTAATCCAGTACATGAGCAGCGTGTGTTTGTGATCCCACAAATGTCAGTGTGCTGCTAGAACTGTATGTAACTGTTCAAATATAGCAGGATAACTACAAATGGAATGTATATTAATGTAGCAGTAACATCTCCATCACCAACATTTGTAAGGTTACATACATTAAACTGTACTAATACATGTAGTGGATATATATATGCATCTAGTAGGAATGTATAGTATACGTATAGGTATTTTAAGTTGTTAATGTAATATTTTATCACCCTACCTTATGTTCACAAATGATGCTATTCCACACCAAACTGGGTATGTGTATTCACAATTAATTCCTATGGACATTTGTCCTGTTGGTTTATACATATTTGCATGTACGTTGATGCATGTGCCCTGCTCACATATCCAAACCTGATGGCCTGTTGCCACCAATCAACCCTGCATGCTGTTGGAATGTCCACTGTTGTCCTAAATATGCATGTGTTATGCTTGCTGTTCAACTTTTGGAATCCATGTGTGTTTGGTGAATGGGAATACTAATGCATGCTGTTACAACTAATTTGGAATGGTGTTGTTTGTTACTAACCCAAAATGCGATTAAATACTGCTAAACATAGGATAACTGGAAAGGCAGGTGCCAGCGGACCCACCTCTCCCACCTCAGCTGGCGAGTGCACCTGGCGCCAGTGTCCAGTCCAGGACCTCCTCCTCCGGTGGCCCTGTGCCACCTTCAGGTGGAAGCACTGCAGGGGATGGGGCTCACCCCCCCTCTGCAAGCGTGGCCGGAGGAGAGCCTCCACTCACCCTCCAAAGGTTCCGGCCTGTGGTGCGTAGTGAGATCAGGCATTCCATGACTGATCCCTTAGGCCAGCTTGAAGCGAGTGTGGCGCAATTCACGGGTGTGCCTGCCCATCCTATCCAGCCCCCAGCACAGCCCCGGCCTGGGCTGTGAAGGCACAGTGGTAACTGCCCATGGGTGGGGAATCTCAGTTCCACTGTTGCCATCTGTGTGCTCATGGGCTTGCGATATCCAAACATCCATCCCCGTCAATTGTGTTTACCCCCCACATGTGTCATACTCTGCCCCTGTATGTGTCTTGTTTGTCTTGTCTGTTAACCTCCACAACCTACCTCCCCAAATATACCTATTTCCTGTATCTCACATTCCACTCTCACCTGGAAAAAAAAAAGGGCACTCTGTTCCCACAAAAAAATTACGCCCTATACATAGTTGCCCATTTCGCACACGTCTGCTGGACATGTAAACTGATAATTACAAATGGCTCTACAACATACTTTGTTGTCCTCACTCCTCTCTCAGGGGTGGAAGGTTTCAAATCTCACTCTAAATTTCTAACATATGCACAGCTGTTGCTGGTAAAGAATTGGGCAGCTATGGGCCTTCCCTACATACTTCCTGCACATCCCAAGCTTGTTTTCCTACTGTCCTACCCTCTTTGTGCCCCCTTTTTCACCACTTTCCTATTTCCCCATTTTCTTTTCTTTAAAAGAAAATAGCATGGGTGTTAGCAGAAGTAAGCACTTTTAAGCAGTTGTAAGCATGTGTGCGCATGTGTGCGCATGTTTGTGCTTAGCTAAGCATAGATAAGCGTAGCTAAGCATCGCGCAAACTCATGCAAACCCGCTTACAACTGCTTAAAAGTGTCTTAGTCACTCTGTATGACAAGGCCTGTAGTCTGCTCATCAGCAAAATAAAATACCCCTGTCAGTCTCGAACCCTGGACACACTAGACTGCATGGATTACCACTGGGCCACAGCAGATATACAATAACTTGGTGCTGTAATAAATATATCATGCATTACTGTGAGTGAATGCAAAGGGAAAATAGGAATGTCATAACACAAATCTTGTCCTGTGGGTCTTTACCAGCAGGTTATGTGGGATGCTATGATTTGACTATTTTGATGTGATATAAGGATTTAAGCAGTGCTCTACCCAGCTAAATACAGTTGCCCAGACTTTGGCAGCACTTTACGTGAGTGCGTGAGTGTGAGCTTGTGTGCGCCTAGCTAAGCATTGCTAAGCAATTATACCATTGCAGCATATGGAGAGAGAGAGCAAGCAAGCAAGCGAGAGAGACAGACAAAAAACAAACAAACAGAGGTGTTTGTAGACACCAAAAAATATATATTTAAAAAGAAAAATAAACGTCAACAGGTACAACAGACAGAGGTAAGAAATACAAAGGTAAGGTATGTAACAGATATGTATTTGGTAGGATGCAAATGATGTGTATGAAGGGTACTGTACATACTGTGAACCCTCCATATGTGTGCGCAGTCCATTTCTATACGTAAATGCAGATATGCATAGGGCAAGGTACATACTGCAACTGTTAGTGAAGGCTAGACATATATATGTAGTTGAAGGTTGCTACGTGCACATATCTATGTAGGTTATAGTGTGTGTCATTGAAAACAGCAAGCAGTGCAGGTATATGTCATGTGGTGGTTAAATGTTGTGGGACTGAAACAGTGAGGCCTGCTACAGCTATATGGCTTGAGGACAGCAAAATGCATTCTACACAACACTATGCAATATTTTTTACAAAATTGTATGTCTCACAACTGTTTAATGATTCATATTCCCAACATGAAAGGTGGCCAGTATATGTGCCTATGTGTGCATGTATATGTACAGCAATGGATGTTTACAAGTATGTGTATATATACCTGTATACATGTGTGTATATATATATATATATATATATATATATATATATATATATATATATATATATATACATATATATAGATATGTAGATATATATATATATATATATATATATATATATATATATATATATATATATATGTAGATATATAGATATATACATATATAAATATAAGTAGAGATGTATATAACTATGTATATACATATATATATATATATATATATATATATATATATATATATATATATATATATATATATATATATATGGGTCTACTTCTTTTGACCTAACTCCCATTTGCCTGACACCCATTTGCCTGAGGCCAAATGACTGAAATTTCATTTGCCTGACACTTCATTTGCCCGACACTTCATTTGACTGACAAGTATTATTAGCAAGAAAATGGAATATGCCCCCTTCCCCACTGTAGTGCAACCCTTGAGTTAGAATATATAGTTAGAGGGGGGGTGTGGGGGGTGAAGCCCCCCACTTACTTTTCTTTTACTAAGCAATATTACATCAAAAGTTAACAATATCATATGACATGTGCCCCAAGTAGACCCATATATATATATATATATATATATATATATATATATATATATATAGAGAGAGAGAGAGAGGGAGACACGGGGTCAGACGTACTGCAACAGGTGCCTGGTGACCAACGCATTGACTGAACACCAGTGTTGATACTGCAGTACCATACCCCATTCCAAAACACTTTACACACTAACTACCAGATAGGTGGTTGCCTGCCCAACACTGAAGGTGTCAGAAGGGAACATGGGACATGGTGTACAGCAGCCTCCCCTCTGATAATCACAGTTCCACACTAGTCTTGTAATCCCTCTACGTGGTACGTGTCATCACAAAAGGTGTGCCTTCTAGGGAAATATAGGTCAGTGTACCCCCTATTCCTCACAATGCCCCATGTGGTATGTACCTCACATGACAACCACAGCAAGTGGAAAGGCCACAGACATACCTAACAAAGAGTGACACTGCCCCAAACACATGCCCTATGCAGACTGACTCACAAAACCACAGCTAGAGTGCATTGCATACATCATACACAGAGGTTACCACTGCCAGACATAATGAGGTATGTCACACCCATAGCAGTCGGCCAACCACCATGACAACACCTCACAGTTCCTCCGGGCTACATAACCTAGGACCCTAATCCATGTCAACGCACTGAACAGCACATGCTGGAGGTACGGGTTCCTATACACAAATATGCCATACTCTGGACTAAACTACCCAGCATTAATAAACATGGCTCATCATTAGTAGATGTCATACATACCCTTGACGAATGTTATGGAGATAGGTAATATGCCCTGTGAGTCACCTCTGTGTATCTGTTTGACAGGAGAAAGTGTAATCACATTACATGTGTGCCAAATGGCAGGGTAGCATATGGCTAGGCTGCTGTAGGCCCCAGCCCAATAGTGTAGTACCTACCTATGACACAATGCGCACACACATGTACTCAGTGCAATACCACCTATGTGAGGTGGAATGAGTGTGATACTGACTGTGTGCAAGGTCTGTAAAGGTGTGATAGCTTAGCGTAAGGTTGTGTCTGTCATGGTAGTTTGTGTCCTAGGTGTGAGGGCAGAGAAAGATGTGTCAGTTATTGGGATGCAGACATAGTAGGATGGCATATGTTGTGATGTAGTACCTTGTGTATGACTGTGGTGTCCCATTATAGGCTGTAGCAGTACATGCATGCTCAGTAAGTGGTGCTGCCGGTGAATCCAGGTCACATATGAACTATTGTACTACCTAAAGCTGTAGGCCTAAACACCACAGTATGGTGTATGTTCACATTCCCTGGTATCACTGTCTTGTGTTTTTCCTGTAGTCTGCACAGATTACATTTCTCAGGCATAGGTATCTGTAAGTAGGGGCACACAGTACTATAAGGTACACAGGTAATGCTCATCTGTGTTTGCCTACATTTGTGTGTTGTATGTTTGACTAATGTGCGTGTAATGATGCCTGTACCATGGACGCAATCACATGTGTGTTACAGGGTATGTGTGTGTACCTAGCAACATGTTTACTCTGATACAGCAGTATGTCAGCTATATTAACAACTGTGCACATATGTTAGGTAGGGGTATGGCATCAAAGACTAGGGTGGTTTACTGTTAATACTGTAACTGTACATTATATTCATTGCATTGGATGACAATATTCGTCATGCATTAGCTTGATATATATACCCCCAGTATGAGGTAGTGCATTGTATCCAATACAGTGTGTCAAGTACTGGTGTATACTGGTTTGTTGTATGGAGTGCGGCAGCCACTGTCAGGCAGTTGTGGGCTGAGCACTGATAAGTGGTATTGAAGGTGTGTATCCTCTGATAGACAGACAAATGCTATATCTGGCAGTTAAGTGATATCTGTACTTCATAATGTTAAGTGTGCCACATGACTTGCTCACACATATTGTTTAATTGTCTTCCAGGGTTATGGCTCATCGCTGCAATTCTGTGTATACAGCTGCAGAGGAGGAGGTCATACAGGCCAGCCTGTATCAAAACTATGCATGGCTTTTTTCCAGGGCCAGCCAGCACCAGCATGAGCGCACTACACTGTGGCAAGATCTTGTTCGCAGGGTAAATGACATAGGCATGCATAACCGGACATATGAACAGGTACGCCATCACTGCAGTGATTTAATCAGACATGTCCAGCAGTGTGCATCTGATATCCATAGGCAACAGCTTGCCACAGGTGGTGTTGCACCCATACACCCCCCCCTCACCAGAGTGGAGGAGCTGCTCCTAAGCATGGTGGTTCCTGGCCTACAGCAGCAGCAACATCATGCATGTGTCATCATGGAGGCCAGAGCTACCCAGCAGGACGACATGGAGCGTGCAGGTAATATGCCCTAGCTATAGACTACTGTTACCTGTATTGTGAGAATATGCTTATGTGAGATGTGTACTGTATGTTTAGCAGTTGTGCTGCCTCTCATGTGCAATACTAATATTTGGAATAGTATCTCCACACCTGTGACTGTTGACTGTTGTTCCACTGTAGATTAGCACACTCACTCACGGCAGCAATGCCACAGTTGTGGCCACTGATAAACTGTGTCATATTCTTGTAGGTCCCTCTGGTGTGACAGCAGATAAGATGGTACATGCTGGTGAGTGTGTTAACACTTTAATAATGGTAATGAAATGTGCATGTCATAGGTAAGGTGTAGGCCATGTACACGTAACACACCTACGCATAATGCATGCTGTCCATGTTTGCTGTGAGACATTAATCATCACATTAAAGTCAGTAGCTGCCTCAAGCACATACACTGCACAGTGCAGCAGACACACGTGTGGCAGCACTGTACTGCACCTTAGATATGCATAGTTGCTGCAGCTGTGCACAACAGAACATGTTTATCATATGCAGTACATGAAAACATACTATACTCATAGCAGTCATTGCTTTGCACCTCAATGTTGTGCGTTTGCAAACATATGCACCTATACACAATATGCATAGCATGTTGTGTGTGTGCTTACATATGCCAGTATACACAATATGCACAGCAGTTGCCATCCAAACAAAGTGTCACATATATGTCCTGGAATGCTAGTGGGTGTATAGGTCACAATGTACAAATTGTGTTCCAGGGTGTAGTCAATCACTGAACAACAACACAGTTGCAACAAAGCCATGTATACTGCCATTACATTGGGGCGTCTACACTAGCACTGTATGGTCTTGTGCAACACATATTGTGCATGCTGACATGTGTGTGGTGACTGTTTACCTTGTGATACTGATACCCACCTTCACCCACTATAGAGTATGTGTTGGAATGCTGGTGTGTGTGTATGTGTTGTAGTGAGGAGTGTATTACTGTTCATGTGTACATGTGTGCATGTATTCATGTGTGCATGTGTTCATGTGTGCATGCGTGCATATGTGCATGTGTGCATGTGTTCATGTGTAGACTGTAAATTGTGTTTCCTGTCTTTTTCTCACAGGTGCTGAGTTAGGGCTGGCCAAATGCAGCAGGGAACCTGAAGCCACTGCCACAAATAGTGCTGATGATGAAACATGTATATTGACACAGGGAGGTTTGACAGGGTCTGTTGTTGATCTACCAATCGACAATACACAGCATTCAACCCCATCTATGCGCGCACTCATAAAGCCAATACATCCCTCACCACCAATGGCCATAGGCAAGGGACAGCATACAGTTCGCACTGACCAGGAGAGTGGGGTACCCATGGCACTTGCATCCCCTCACAGCAGCCATAGCCATATTCCTGGAATGGTACCACATAGGCGGAGGTCCAGGGGTTCTCAGGGGAGCACCGCTGGTCGTATTGCCCCTGGCAGGCGTGCCCTCACTGGTCTCACAACATCCAGTATGTTCCGGGCTGTAATGCAGGCTCTGGCACGTATGGAACGGTACACCAGGCAGGGACTTAGGGCGCAGAGGGCACATTACACCGCTATCAATGACAGCATCCGTGACCTTGCCGGTGCCATCTGGACTTACATCGAGGTCATTGGTAGATGTTGGGGGGAGACAATAGATGCCCTCCAGAATATGTTATCCATGAGCCAGGACCATGCGAGATGGTTGCAACGTCGACGCATGGCAGCAACAGCTGGCAGTGGTCACGGACGGCCCCTGGGTCACAGCTGCTCCCGTAGTGGCAGTACCAGCCCCAGCGATGCTGGGGCTGGCCTGTTCATTGACCATCCCAGTAGACCACGTGCACGTGGCTCTGGCCATTCCCAGCAGGGACATGGGTCCAGTCATCTCACCTCTGCCTCTGAGGACAGTACCCAGTCATGGTTGGTACCCAATACTGTCTGTAGCACCCCTGCCAGGCACAGGTACTGTGTCCATGGCCGGAGACAGTAATCTGTACGGCCTAGCAGGTACAGTCTGTGGCTATCCCACAAACTACTGTATATGGCAGCTACATGGTGGAGCTGTGTGCATGCAGACACACACACACATTAACCAAACAACTAGGGCTCACACATACACACACACATTACATCAACGTTGGCCCATGCTGTACTTTTGTCCCTCACACACACACACACACACACACACACACACACACACACACACACACACACACACACACAGACATGTCGATTGGATGGGTCAATGTCAGGCTCTGGCAAACAACAAAATGCCCTGTGCATATGATGATACATGTGTCGCCTCCTGTCATCTGTAACATTGATGGAGGAACATGATAACATGGTGCTGATACACAGGGAGACACTATAGCAGTGTAGCAATATTAGCAAGTTGTCAACAGGAAAGTGTAATGACATCCTTGTAGGTATATCTCAGCAGACATTATTCATCAAAGCTCTGATTGTCAATGTAGCATTGTTTACACCACTGTTAGGTCTGACTATGTATTGTCCACCCATGTGCCACTTGGCTGAAGTGTAATGTATTGCCAGCATGTGTTAGTGAGTGGACAGTATGTGTGTGATGTGTGCAGTACAGATTAGCAAGTGCACATCTGTGAACATGGGTGCGCACTGTCTGTATGTACATGCATAGTAGACACATGGGACATGTGGCATACCCTGTTGTACACATAGTGAACATGTCACAGTATCTTTCAATGGCCAATATGCATTCTACTACAGTTATGTACTAACATGGGTAGACATGTGTGTATGACATGGGTAGACACCATGCTGTGGGTGATACTGTTAGTATCTGTCAAAGATTTGCGGTCTGGTAGTATACATAACCTCAACAGCATGACTATAAGCAATCATTGGCTGCTGTCCTGACAAATGACACACAGTCATAGGGAACTCAGTAACAGTTATATCCTTCCGGTGCTACACTATAACACTAACCAGTGGTAATTACCGCCACCCATTCCTATGTCCACACCTGTTTGGCATATAACCCCCTTCAGTACATGCAAACACACTAGGGATGTGTCCATCCACATCTGGTAATGCATGCAGTGGCCTACAATCCATTCCCTGGGTGGGACACATATCTTACACAAGGGTATCATACAGACAGATGCCTGTCATGTGATACATGCTGTATAACAGTAAGCCGACTATGGCATAGTCATCCACATGTACTATACTTCCTATCCCGTCAGTACCACATTGGTGGTAGCCCTCAACATGTATGTTGGGTACCAATGTGTACATACAGCCTCAAGTTATGTCATGTGTCCCTTGGTATCCACATATCCATAGGTATTGTGGAGTCCCAAGGTGTGTCACATGACACATTGGAGGCCTGGATGCATATACACAAGGTGGTTGTACACCTATAAAGACTGTCCATTATTGGCAGTCATGGTTGTGTATGAACATGCCTGACATATACCCCAGGCATATACCCTCACTCACACTACTGTAAAGTAACTGTCATGGGTGTGTGTGGCACAGATGACCTTGGCCACGGATCACGACAGTGGATGGGCCTGTCACATACATACATACATGACCTACGATCTGAGAAGCTGCGGCACAACCTGTCAATGGCAACAAATGTAGTCATGTAGTATGCAGGCTTCACACCTATGTACTGATTAAGGGAACGTGTACACATATATTTGCAATGCATATACCTGATGTGTGCAATGCACTTACTGTTGTAATCATAATATGCCATAACATAGTAAAAGCAAGACCCACACTGTATTGACCAAGAGTGACACACACACAGTCAGCACTTGAAAGATTCAAACCCCTACCTAACTAGGTTATGATACTAGAAAAAGACACACTAGCGCGGCACGCTATTTGCTTTATTTGGTGGTTTTCCTTCTCTGTCTGTATTTCTAGGGTGCTGACATCATCAGTCTTTCCAAAGAGAAATGTACATCTGTAGTGTGTTTTCCCAGTCTTCAAAAAGGCCACTCCTTTCATAGAGAATTGCAACACATACACCCCCCACAAACAGTCAGCGTTTGCAGGATTCAAACCCCTACCTAACTAAGTTATGATACTATAGAGAGACACATTAGCACGGTGCGCTATTTGCTTTATTGGGTGGTTTCTTTTCTCTGTCTGTATTTCTAGGGTGCTGACATCATCAGTCTTTCCAAAGAGGAATGTACATCTGTAGTGTGTTTTCCCAGTCTTCAAAAAGGCCACTTCTTTCATATAGAATTGCACACACCCCCCACAAACAAACAGCATTTGCAGGATTCAAACCCCTACCTAACTAAGTTATGATACTATAGAGAGATGCATTAGCATGGCACATTATTTGCTTTACTGGATGGTGTCTCTTCTCTGTCTGTATTTCTAGAGTGCTGACATCATCAGTCTTTCCAAAGAGGAATGTACATCTGTAGTGTGTTTCCCATTCTTCAAAAAGGCCACTTCTTTCATATAGAATTGCACACACCCCCCACACACAAACAGCATTTTCAGGATTCAAACCCCTACCTAACTAAGTTATGATACTACAGAGAGACACATTAGCACGGCACATTATTTGCTTTACTGGATGGTGTCTCTTCTCTGTCTGTATTTCTAGAGTGCTGACATCATCAGTCTTTCCAAAGAGGAATGTACATCTGTAGTGTGTTTCCCATTCTTCAAAAAGACCACTCTTTTCACAGAGAGTTGCACACACAAACAGCATTTGTAGGATTCAACCCCCACCAAACTAGGTTATGATACCAGAGAGAGACGCATTAGCACGGCATGCTATTTTGCTTCACTGGATGGTTTCTCTTCTCCGTCTGTATTTCTAGGGTGCTGAAATCATCAGTCTTTCCAAAGAGGAATGTACATCTGTAGTGTGTTTTCCCAGTCTTGAAAAAGGCCACTCCTTTCATAAAGAATTGCACAAACATAGTCAGCGTTTGCAGGATTCAAACCCCTACTTAACTAGTTTATGACACTAGAGAAAGATGCATTAGCGCAGCGCACTATTTGCTTTATTGGGTGGGTTCCCTTCTCTGTCTGTATTTCTAGGGTGCTGACATCATCAGACTGGACATGGTAATGTGTGTATACTTTGTTTTATGCCATTCCAGGAATGGTCCATGTGGGTCATCAGGTGTCAACATCTAGAACAGGAACTCATAATCCTTACCTTGTGTGATCTATCTGTGGACACATCGACATTCCTTCATATGTCAACACATATTTATGCACAGCTTGTTGGTTTTGTGGCTACTATGTGTCAGTGATGTTGATAAAGGGCTATTCAAAGTGTATGTGAGACATGTGTAGCTGTGTTCAGTGATGTATGTCCTGTGTGGCTGTTTTCCAAACAGTCTAGCATGTTTGGGAACCATGATCCGCACATAAACATACCACGGTTAGTAGGGTTGTGTGTATGTCAGCTTCCAATAGCTTGGTTTATGACTTCAACCATGATGGACTCCATGGCTTGCAGATCATACTTCATAAGCATACTGGACTGTACATCCCATGGTGTGTTGTGCACCAACACTTGTGTGGAGTGCCATACGTTGCTGTAACACATTCAATGGTTCCACATCCTGTGTAGGGGGGGAGGGTCAGCTGACATTTCAGGTGCAGGATCTGTCTGTTCTGTAGTTTATGCATGACACATATTGGTAATCAATGTAGTCCAGTTGATGCCATGCTTTTAGCATTGGGGGTAGCTGTTCATCCATTCTACATGTGATATCTCCTGGTATGATGATATGGACTATCGTCGGTGGGTATGTATATATGGGCCTGTCTCTCAGGATGTCGGCATTGTCAGTCAGGTACAGTTGGCCCTGACTCATGACATATATGTGTGTACATTGCTATATATGACATAGCTGTCAGAGGTGTCATGATTCAGTCTGGACTCCTTCTCATTTACTCTTTACAGAACACCAACAAACCTGGGCACTAATCCCTGATATACTCCTTTACGCACTTAACACCCTACTGATCCTTTGTCATCTGGCTACAGAGTATGTCATGATGATATCCCGGCATGTCCAGGGGTCGGCTTTGTGTGTACTCTCCAGTCCAGCTGGTGAATATTGTGATGTAGACACAATGTCACTTCTGCCTCATGTACAGAGACAAGACTCTCCTCCTCACAACAAACCCAGATATATGTGTGAGATGCACCTATAGAGACATACAGGGTACTGAACTCTCTCAACCCATGACTGGCATAGTCTATCAGGTGGTGAAGATAACCACACACACCACATATCAGTCTCACATATCCTCTGGCGACAGCACTCAAACCACATTATCACTCATACACATACTTGGTTGCTGTAAATGAACTCTGCTAAGCAGCAGAGACCTCCACATCAGGCACACACACAACTGCTACCCCACTACAATTCCCGCATCTCACATAGTTCACAATGTCAGGGTGCCACACAGTCACTTGCCTTCGGACTACACAACACACATAATACAGTTGTGATAGGCAACACTTATTGTCAGACACACTGACGTACGACTCACCAGCCCATACAAGGGAATAGTCCCTTTGTGCCATCTGTCTTGTGTCAGGATCTGCCACATAACACAAGCAGTCAAGTCACTACAAAGCAAGTACAGGACTGGCACCATCATTGTCCATGCTGGTGTGTAAAACCTCAGATGTTACTCCCTGGACCACATGACATGGTACATGGAGGAACAGTGTCATGATGTAGCCCAGGCCAGTATGACCCTGACCTTGTCTAGCATCTTACACCCACCAAGTATGATGTCACAGTATACAGACCAACATATCACGTTTAACACTTGGCTAACAGATTGGTGTCATTCATAGGGGATACATTGTCTGTCAGCCTGTGGTGACATGCTCAACATGCCACATAGCTTCACTATGGACAGCTTGCACCTGTCACCCTTGGACCTTTGAATGCTGGCTAAGGCTCTTGCTACCACCATAGTGCATTTGTTGAGCAGGGCTCAAAAGACAAACCCACCTACATAGACATTACAGGTTAAATAACACTAAGGGTAATGTTGCTCAACACCAGATGCGTTACCTTCGTATTGCGGCCACTCAGGACTCCCCTCAGTATGGGGGATAGCAATATATGTCCACTAACAGACGCCTAGTTCAGGGTCACATATGCACACCAGCACTACCAGGTTATGTTTCATACCATGCTTTCTGACCACAGGACTTGGAACGGACAACACAACTAGGGGGTGTATCCATATACATCACAGATACACACACCTCTGGGTTAGTGGCACTGCACTAAGCATCACAGACCATACATATACAACTGCCATTGTTCAAAACTGCCTTTCAGTTTGTTGCCTACTACAGACCACCCTCCCATACTCAGGAACCACACTCGGCTTTCCTGGGAACAGTGGGGGATATGATGGTCTCCACGAACACCATTATATTGGGTGACATCAGATACATGAATATTGACTGGGGATACTACTCAAGCCACAACAACCTCACCCTACAGTCGCTACAATTTGTACATTCATATGCTATGGCACAACCAGTCACCACAGCCACAAGGGGGAATACATATTGGACATGATCATCACTGACATGGGGACTCTATGTTACACACCAGCAATATACCCCTCATTGGTAAGGTCTGAACATACAGCTATCTAAGTGGTCATACATATACACTCCACACATCCATCCTGGGTAATCTTGGTGAACTTCTGATGAGCTAACGTCTCACTTCACCAAAGCAAGGTGGTATCCTTCACAGACCTTGAGACAGTGTGAAATACAGCTCCGACTGCTGAATCCTTTACATACACATTCTATGGACTCCTAGTGGACTGCATGGATTGTGCTACCCCAAATAACAACAAGACTCACTCCTCCAATGGCAGGGGTTTGGTCTGGTAGACACCAGCCATTAATGGGCTGTACAATGTCAGGAGGAAGCTACTACATGATAGAGCACAATCCCAGATGGGGAAAGCATCTGAGATCTGTACTAGCAGACAGCTATGATTACTCATGTACTTATCTAAGGTCTTCTTCTCATGGACAATTGCATCAGACAAGTAGGACTATCACAAGGCCATCGTCTGTTATGTCAGGAACCTGGGTGGACACTCACTGATATGCTGTGAGTTACTGCATACTGACTACACTTACCCTGAACCCACTGGCATAGCCAACATCCTGGCAAACAGGCTCAGTGCAGATGTCTCCCCCCATCCTCCCTAGGGAGCAACTACCCAGCCCAACAGAGTGTAACCTCCCTGACACCACACAGTAACAGGTGAGTGCTGCCCTCCCCAAAGCATATATTACAACATCAATGTGACCAGTTGGTGTCCCAGCCTGCATCTTACACAAGCTTCATGAGAGACGTAACCCTCACATTACATCACTGAGCAATATTGGAGTTACTACAGGATATGTACCCACAGAATGGCATACAGCGACAGTGTTCTCACTCCACATAGTTGGTGCCAGAATGGAACACAGACAATATTGCCCTATAAGCCTAACTATCCTGTTATGCAAAGCTATGGAGTGTATTGTCATGGGACTCTTACACATAGACATCAGGAAACTACAGGCACTGTGTCCTACACATTTCAACATTGTTGTGGGCAGATCTTGCCTCTTGAACATGTTTGTATTCTTTTGACAGTTAACAGGTCCATCAACATAGGGACAGTTGTACACGCAGCCTACCTGAAGCTTGCTAAACCCTTCCACACAATAACCAACTGAGCCATTATGCATTGGCTCACCAGCATCGATATGGGCACATATCTCACATGATGGATTGCTACCTGGATCAGGGATAGCATCCACATGGTCAGAATTGCAGGTGCCATGTCTGACTATACACCAGTTACACATGGCATCCCACACGGCTCAGTCCTGGGACCTCTCTTGTTCAGTATATATTTGTCTGACGTACAGGCTACCACATGGGGGAATATGTCTGACCTTGTTCACACTTGACTGCAAACTGGGTGCCATGATCACCTCTCCAGCTGCCACATGCATACTCCAACAGGGTCTCTCAGAGATGGATGACTGGTGCCTGAGCCATGGCCTACAGCTAAATGCCATTAGTTGCATAGTCATCCTCTTTGGGAATAACAACATGCCCACACATTAACACATAGGTAGTACTCCATTACATAAGGTAGGTGTTGTTAGGTGATTGGGGACATGACTTGTTCATACTGTCACCTTTGACATTCACGTTGCCACAGTGGTTGGACAGACCTTCTATATGAGCAATCTTATCCCATATGGTTTCACATCTAGATCGAGTGATGTCATTGTGCCCCTATACTAATAACAACCATGCTTGGTTACAATGCCACCTTTGAGGTGTACCTTACCCAACACCTGCAGCAACTGTACTGGCCACAGATACCCAAGCAACAGCCACCCCTCAACAATACCCATGAATCACATATCTCACAGAATCAGTGTGCCTCACAGTCACAGCCCTTAAGGCCAAACAACACATCAAATACAGTTGTTATAGGAGACTCTATTGTCCAGCACACTGATGTCCTGCTCAACTGACTGAACAAGGAGAAGGTCACTGTAAGCTGCCTATCAGGTGGCAGGATCCACCACATAATGCAAGTACTCAGGTCACTCCAAAGAAGGCACAAGTATGACTCTGTCATTGTCCATGCAGGTGTGAATGACATGAGACGTACCTCCCTGGACTACAAGACATGAGACAAAGAGCAGCTCTCTGATCATGTAGCCCAGGCTGATATGACCCTGACCTTGGGTAGCATCTTGGCCTCACCAAGAATGATGCTAGAGTATACAGACAAAATGATCAGTTTAAACAATTGTCTAAAGTATTGGTGTCATTCAATGGGGATCCAGTGTCTGTCAGCCTGGGATGACATGCCTGACAAGCCACGTTGCTTCGCTAGGGATGACTTGCACCTGTCACCCTTAAGCTTTCGTATACTGGCCATGCCTCTTGCCACCCCCATAGTGCATTTTTAGGCGTGGTTCAAAGGACATACACACCTCCATTGACAACCCAAGGATACAAAATCTAGAGGTAATGCTACTCAATGCCAGACGTCTACACCTCAAGATGCACGCACTTGAGGCTCTCCTCAGTATGGAAACTATCGATGTCTGTGCAGTAACAGAAACCTGGTTCAAGGCTCCTGAGAGCACCCCAGCACTACCAGGTTATAACTCATACCATGCGTTTCATACACAAAACTTGGACCGAAGCACAAAAGGAGGGGTAGTATCTATATTCATCAAAGATACCTACACCTCCAGGTTAGTGGCACTGCACAAAGCATCAGAAACCATCCATGTGCAACTAACAGTGGGCCAAACTGCATTTCAGTTTGTAGCCTGCTACAGAACACCCTCCCTATTACAGGAACCCCACCTGGCATTCCTGAGAACACTGGAGAATATCAAGGTCTCTCCTACAACTATGTTATTGGGTGACTTCAACTACCCAAACATTGACTGCAACAACTACTCATGCCCAAACACACTCGCCCAACGGTTCCTTGAAGTTATAAACTGTAATGCGATGGAACAACTTGTCACCACTCCCACAAGAGGGAACAACATATTAGACCTGGTCTTCACCAACATGGGGACTCTATGTTCCACACCAGAGGTAAACCCCTCATTGGTAAGATCAGACCATTAACAAATTTCCATGGACATCCATATCCCGTCCCCACCCCCAGCCAAGGAAATCACTGTATAGAATTTCTCAAATGCCAACTTTGCACTTCTCAAGACTGAGGTGGAATCCTTCAAAGCCCACAGGCCAGAAGATCACAGGGCAATCCGCAGAATCCTTTACAAATGCATTCTATGAGCACCTGCAGGAATGCATGGATCGTGCTATCCCAAATAAAATGAAGCTTCACTCCTTCAAAAACAGGAGACCTGTTTGGTGGACCCCAGCCATAAATAAGCTATACAACAGAAGGAGGAAGCTACTACATGACAGAGCAAAATCCCAAAAATGGAAGCCATCTCTGATCAGTATTAGCAAGAAACTTCAATACCTCATAAAATCATCAAAGGCCAGTTTTCAAAGGGAAATTTCCCTAGACACTAAAGATAATCACAAGTCCTTTTTTAGTTTTGTCCATAATATGGGTGGAAACTCCCAGATATGCTCTGAATTGTTGCATAATGGTACAAAATATACTGAAACTACAGACAGCCAACATCCTGGCAGACAGATTCAGCACAAACCTCTCCCCCTCTTCACCCACAAAGAAACAAATGCCTATCCCAACTGAATGTAACCTCCCTGACATCACAGATGCACAGGTGAAAGCTGCCCTCGCCAAAGCAGAAAACACAGCAGCTATGGGACCGGACGGTATCCCAGGCTGTGTCTTACACAAGCTCCAAGAAGAACTGAACCCTCACATTAAGTCACTGTTCAAACTTAGCCTTACTACAGGATATGTACCTGAATAATGGCATACAGCTACAGTGGTTCCACTCCACAAAGGTGGTGCCACAACAGACCCTGGGAACTATCGCCCCATAAGCCTGACTAGTCTGGTCTGTACAGCTATGGAGCATATTATCATGGAACTCATGAACAAAGACATTGGGAGCCTCCAGACACTGGACTCTACCCAATTTGGCTTTGTTAAGGGCAGATCTTAAACCTAGTTGATTTCTTTGAAACAGTTACCAAAGCTATGGATGAGGGCAAGGTAGTCCACACAGCCTACCTGGACCTCGCAAAAATGTTCAACACAATACCCCACTCGGATATCATACATAAGCTTAAATATCAACCCCTATATCACAAGATCGGTTGCAAACTGGCTCAGGGATAGAACCCACATTGTCAAAATCATAGGTGCCATGTCCAAATACAAACCAGTTACAAATGGCATCCCACAGGGCTCAGTTCTGGGACCTCTCTGGTTCGGTATATACTTCTCTGAGGTTCAGGCTAACACAGGGGCAATATGGCTGACAAGGTTCACAGATTACTGCAAACTGGGGGCCATAATTGACTCTCCAGCTGACACAAGCATCCTCCAGAAGGGTCTCACAGAGATGGATGTTTGCTGCCAGAGCCACAAGCTCAAGCTACATGCTAAAAAGTGCATAGTCACCCCCTTTGTGAAAAACAAGGTGCACACAAATTACCACATAAGTGGTAATCCATTAAGTACAGAAGTAGTAACTTGAGATTTGTGGACCAATGTAGATAGTAATCTCTCCTTTGATAATCACATTGCCAAAGTGGTAACAAACACCTTCTATATATGCCACCTTATCACGAACGGGTTCGCATCTACATCAAGTGAGTTCATTGTGCCCCTCTACTCGTCAGTCATCAGCACCATACTTGAATACAATGGCTCTTTTGAGATGTACCTTACGAGACACATGCAGCACCTGGAGAGACCCAAAAGTACCTCTCCAAGAGGGTCATGGGCTACAAACAGATGTCATATGCTGTTCAACTAAGGAAACTCCAGCTCTACTCAGTTGCTTACAACCTACTCAGAGGCAATCTATGCCTGACATACAAAGCCATGTCACCACCCTCAGCATGTTGCATATGTCGGTTTATGACAGCAATGGCAGCCCCTAACATTTCTTTGTCTCAGTTAAGCCTGTTCAGTATTCACTTCTCTTAGCTTACTGCAGTGCTGCAGTGTCTCTTTGCCATACATGGTGAAAAGTTGTTTGCAGAGTTTTAAGTGCTGGGCTGGGCTGGGCTGGTTTACTGCCTGTGTAATTGCCTGATTCTGATTATTTCCACCTGCTATCTCTGCTGACTCTCCCTGGTTAACTTCCTACTGTTTGTTGTGCTTCCTTTTCCCTTTCCATTTCCTCAGGGGGCAGCGCCGCGCACACTAGCACAGATGTGCGTACACGTGCTAACATGCAGGCACACAGGCTTAGATGGACTTACACTAGCTAATTCCTGCCTAAATGTGCGCACATGAGTGCAGATACACTTACAAGACTTTAAACTGCCTTATACATGTTTACTCTGGCTTAAACGTGCGCACTCACGCTTCCACGCGCGCATACTGTCTTACTCGGGTTTACAGGTGTGCACACGCGCACATAAACGTTGCAAACATTTTTACAAGAAACTTTGGTGATACCCACAGTGTGCACCTTCTATTTCTTGACTTTAGCTAGGATACCTGATGACACACCTCTTCCAGTGATGAGTAACTGACAGCTAACACATGACACTCTGCTCCAATGAGATTATCTTCTTTCATACATACCCCCTCCTGATGTCACCTATATCCTACTCTGTTACTCCCCTTATCCTAGTCTTACACTCCACTGACTGTGCTCATTTGCTATGTAGACTTGGGATTCACTATCCTTACCCTCATTTTCAATAGGTATCTCTGTTTGCTAATAACTCCTGGGTGGCTGCAAAAGAAAAAGGAGAGAAAAAGAGAAGAGCACTATGCATACCAGTTTTGCTTATATCCATCTTTCTGTCCAATTAAAAGTATCTTTATCTGTATACTTACAGAACTGTGGGATGTCAGCAGTCCTAAACACAGTTAGCCACTGTTTGAGTTTTTCCTGCTTGCACATTTTCAGGTCATTATATTGGTGCCTGCATTGCTCTCTAGTGCGTGGAATGTCAATCCTACAGGAGACAGCCTTGGGCAGACTACTCCAAGACACAGATTTGTATTGCGACCCATTATAGCTCCCCCCCCCTGCAGCAGCCTGCAGCTGTGGTGCTTTACAAGGATTCCAGTGAATATTCTGGACTCCTCCGCATCTCATCTTTGAGCCTGAAATTGGGCAACTTTCATTCTAGCTCCTGCCATGTCTACACAGGTCAAACAACAATAGTTGAGAGTGTTTTCTTGCTAATTCATGTTATCACATTTAATGCTAATTCTAGAAGTGAATAGGAAACCAAGATAAAGTCAACATTTACAGTATATCAAATAATAAATATTTAATTTTGTTATCCCATTAGGGTAACTTAATCACACAATTGCCCTGTATCCCTGCATGGCACATACCATAAATATGTATCATTATTATTTCACATAAAGTAAGACTATGGAAGTAATTTCTGACTTTATGCCAGGAGAATACTACATAATGGTGACAAGACAATATGGTAATTTTATACACCATTGGGATCTGGCTGTTGGCAAATTCAATAATTATATGGCAGCAAGTGCTATCAATAATTATAGGGCAGCAAATGCTAATACCGTTACTTTGCACATTTTAAATAGGATAATGGGCCGGATTCACGATGGCTTGCATGGAGTCTACGAGTAGAGGAAAACTCCATGCAGCCATCATGTCCGACGAGCAATCCAGGAACAGCCTGTAGAGGCGTGTAAGAGAGCTCCTAAAACATCTCCTGCACGGACAGGGCTGGGATATGCAAATTACCTCACTTGCAGCTGAAAGGCATGTAAATGAGGTAAATTTGCGATCCAGGAAGCACAAACCTGTCCAAGTAGGAGACGTGTTAGCTGCAGAAATGTACTCAGTTGACAACTGAGTACCGTTCTGCAAATAGCACAATGGAGCCTTGTCAGCTCTAAATAAAGGTTGCATATGATTGAGGAAGCATGCCAATGGCCAAATATACGGCCATTGGAAAGTTTCCCAGATGCAAAATTAAAATAAAAATATTTTTTTTTTCCGGCGGTTTCCGATGTTTAAGCGTAGTGCAGTGCAGCGCAAACAGGGTGCGCTATAAAAATCATAAAAAAAGACAATAAAAGCCACAAACGTGGAATTCATGAAAATTGTTAAATGACAATGTAAGGGAATAGCAGGCTGAAGACAACATGGCCACCGAGTAGGGGTTGCTAAGGGGAGAAGCCCAGTCTAAGACATGTAACTAAGCATTAGTAGGCAATCCTATGTAAATGAGTGTTAGGATAGTGAATCGCACTTTTACATAGCAAATGAGCACAGTCAGTGGAGTGCAGGAGTAGGATATGGGGAGGAACAGAGTAGGAAATAGGTGACATCACAAGGGGGGTATGTATGAAAGCAGTGAAGCTCATTGGAGCACAGTGACATGTATTAGCTGTCAGTCAGACATCATGGAAAGAGGTGTGTCAACAGGTAGGCCAGGGAAAGCCAAGAAATGGAAGGTGTATACTGTGGATAACAGGAAAGTTTCTTGCTGAGCGGGTATGCGCATGTGTGCGAGCCTGTAAACTCGAGTAAGACAGAGTGCGCGCGTGAAAGTATGAGTGCACGCGTTTAAGCTGGAGTAAGCATGTATAAGGCTGTTGGAAGACGTGTAAGCATGTTTGCGCTGGTGTGCGTGCGTTTTAACCCAAATAAGCAAGTTTTAGTCCGTCTAAGCATGTGTGCACGTGTGTGAGCTGCTGTGAGTGTGTTTCCGCTTGTATGCGCGTTGCTCCCCCGAGGAAACAGAAAGGAAAAAGGAAGCACAACAAATAGTAGGAAGCTACCAGGGAATACTAGTAGAGCTAGCAGGTACAAACAATCAGAATCAGGCAATTACACAGGCAGAACACTAGCCCAGCCCAGTACTTAAAACTCTGCAAACAACAGTGCAGTTTGTTTCTCTCAAGAGACACTGCAACACTGGAGTAAGCTACTAGAAGTGAAAACTGAAAAAGCTTCACTCAGACAAAAAATGCTAGGGGCTGCCATTGCTGTTATAAGGCGACAAATGCAACATGCTGAGGGTGGTGACAATGCAAATGCTGCTGGACAACCCACAGTGAGGAGACGGAGAAGAGTGTACAGGCCCAGGGTCACCTACCAGGGGTTACATGAGCTGGAGATAGTGGAGCGCTATAGAGTGGACAGAGACCTCATGCAGCAAATTGTTGAGCTGTGCAGGCCACACCTCACACACAGAACCAACAGAGGGGAACCCATTCCAGTGGAAACCAAGGTATGTGTTGGCCTACAAATACTAGCAACAGGTACCTTCCAGAGACCAACTGGTGATATGATGGGGATATCACAGGCATCAGCATCCAGGGTACTGCACCAGTTCTTGGATACCATGTTAGCACATGTCAGTGATCTTGTATATTTCCCCAATTCCTGTAAGGTATTGGCCAGCAATATGCGTCTCTTCCAGCAAATAGCAGAATACCCTGAGGTAGTGGGTGCAATAGACTGCACTCATATACGCATCAAAACACCAACCAATGAGCGGGGTAGGGCCTACATTAACCACAAGGGCTTCCCCTCCATCAACTGCCAGGTTGTGTGTGATGCCCAAGGCATAATAATGAATGTGTGTGCTGGCTGCCCTGGAAGCTACCATGATTCCCATATCTGGCATCTGACGCAGCTGTACCAGACATTTGCCAATGGGGACATCCCACATGGTCACCTAGTGGGGGATGCTGGCTATGCACTGGAGCCATGGCTGATGACACCCATCAGAAATGCACACACACCTGAACAGGAATGCCATAATGAGGCACACGCACAAACATGAAATGTAATTGAGCATGTATTTGGGTTGCTCAAGTCATGGTTCCAGTGCCTGGACACATCTGGTGGAGCCTTGCAATACTCACCAACTACATGTACCCAAATTGTCATGGTATGCTCTATGCTACATAATATGATTCTGCAAAAACAGCTGCAGCAGGACCAGCATAGGCCTGGGCCAAACAGCCCCCCACCAGTGCCAAGGCCATCACAGGCAAAGCGTGACTCGGAGGAGGAACAACCTGAGCCTGTCCCAGTAGGCAGAAGGAGGCGTGCCCAGTATGCCTTGGCCTTGGCAATGAGGCAACACATAGCACATACACTGGCTCAGTAGGAACCCTGGAAATGATACCTCTCTCTGACTCACACATATAGTAAAAGGGATGCCTAAGTTGACACTACCTGTTTCCAAACATGTATAGGGAGTGCAGTATGTGCATTTGACATAGGCAGCCCTGCAGCACCACTTGTGGCATGATTGCCATGTGTCAAGCAATTTAAGGTAGTGCTAAACAGCATTTACCACCATGTAGTATATGCAAACTTGATGATCTTGAGTATCATCCTACCCTCACCAAACATGAGGCCACAATATGAAGACAAGATGATCAATTACAACAATTGGCTTAAGTATTGGTGTCAGTGAAAGGGGATACAATGCCTGTCAGCCTGGGATGACATGCTCGACAAGACATGATGCTTCACTAGGGATGGATTTCACCTATCACCTGTAGCCTTTTGGATATTGCCAAAGGCTCTTGTCACCCCATAGTGCCTTTTTTAGGTAAGGCTGAAAACACAAACCCACCTACATAGGTATCACAAGGGATACGAATTTATAAGTAATGCTACTCAATGCCAGAAGTCTAAACTGCAAGATGCACGCACACCAAACTCTCCTCAACATGGAGAATGTTGATATCTGTGCAGTAACAGAAACCTGGTTCAAGGCTCCCAAGAGCACCCTAGCATTAACAGGTTACCCCTCGTACCATGCTTTACAGCTGCAAAACATGGAACAAACTACAAAAGGAGGGTGAGTATCAAAATTTGTTAAAGATACCCACGCCCCCAGGTTGGTGGCACAGCATGAAGCATCGGAGACTATCCATGTGCAACTAACAGTGGCTAAAACCACCTTCCAGTTCATAGCCTGCTACAGACCACCCTCCTAAACCCAGGAACCACACTTGGCTGACTGTAGAACACATGAAAATATGAAGGTCTCCCCAAACACCATTATATTGGGCGACTTCAACTACCCAAACATAGACTGGGATCATTACCCTAGCCCCAACACCACAGCCCAAAGGTTCCCAGAATTTATAAACCAAAATGCTATGGAACAACATGCTACCACTCCCACAACAGGGGAAAACACACTGGACCTGATCATCACCAACATGGGGACTCTATGCCCAAGACCAGAAATGTATCCCTCACTGGTAAGATCAGACCAGAGAGTAATCTCACTGGATAATCACATCCCGATCCCAGCTCATGGCCAGAAAAACAAAGTGAAAATTATTCACTAAAGCAAATGTCACACTCCTCAAAACTGAGGTGGAATCCTTCACAGCCCCTGTGCCTGTGGAAAATATGGCCCAGACCTCATAACCCTTTATAAACGCATTCTATGAACACCTTCAGGAATGCATGGATCATGCCATCCCAAATAAAACCAAGACCCAATCCTCCAAAGCCAGGCATCCTGTCCAGTGGACCCCAGCCATAAACAAAGCATACAATGCAAGGAGGAAGCTACTATACGATAGATCAAAATCCCAAAAAGGGAAGGCATCTCTGATCAGTATTATTGAAAAACTACGGCCACACATAAGATCGTCTAAGGCCATCTTTGAGATAAAAATTGTACAGGACACCAAGGATAATCACAAGGCATTCTTTACTTATGGTAGGAACCTGTGTGGGAATCCACAAATATTCTCAGAAGTAGTCCAAAATGACAAACAATACACCAAACCCACAGACATTGCCAACATCTGAGCTGACAGGTTCAGTGCAAACTTCTCCCCCCTCCCCTCCAAAAGGGCAAATATCTATCCCAGCAGGGTGCTGGCCCCCTGACATCACAGATGCTCAGGTAACAGCCAGCCTCTCCAAAGCAAAACACACAGCATCAATGGGACCAGACGGTGTCCTGGGCTGTGTCCAACATGAACCACAAGAAGAATTGAACAAAAACATAAAACCACTGTTCAATCTCAGCCTTACCACAGGATATGTAACCAAAGAGCAGTGTACAGCAACAGTGGTCCCTCTCCACAAAGGTGGTGCCTCAATGGATACTGCAAACTATTGCCCCAGACGCCTGACTAGCTTGGTCTGCAAAGCTATGGAAAGGATCATCATGGACCTCAGAAATAAACATATTGGGGACCTACAGACACTGGATCCTACCCAGTTTGGCTTTGTTAAGGGCAGATCCTGCCTCTTAAACCTGGTTGAGTCATTTGAAACAGTCACCAAGGTCATTGACGAGGGGAAGGTGGTCCACACAGCCTACCTGGACCTCGCAAAAGCCTTCCATACAGTATCCCACTTGGTCATCATAGATAAGCTCACCAGCTTCAATATAAATCCCTATGTCACTAGATGGGTTGCAAACTGGCTCAAGGACAGAACCCACATGGTCAGACATGTTGGAGCCATGTCAGACGCCAAACCAGCTACAAGTGGCATCCCACAAGGCTCAGTCTTGGGACCTCCCTTGTTTGGTATATATTTCTCAGAGGTACAGGCCAACACAGAAGGACTGTTGGTGAACAAGTTTGCAGATGACTGCAAACTGGGTGCCATAATCAACCCTCCAGCTGACACAAACATCCTACAAAAGGGCCTCATAGAAAAAGACAACTGGTGCCAGAACAATGTCCTCAAACTAAACGCAAAACAGTGTATAGTCCTCCCCTTTGTCAAAAACTAAGTGCCCACAAATTACCACATAGGTGGTAACCCATTAAGTATGGAAGAAGTGATAAGGGACCTGGGGACCCAAGCTGATAGCAATCTCTCATTCGATAACCACGTGGCCGAAGTGTTTAGAAAAACATTTCATATAGCCCACCTAATCATGAAGGTATTCACATCTACATCAGGGGAGGTCATCGTGCCTCTTAACTCATCCCTCATCAGGCCCATAATTGAATACAATGCCCCTTGTGGGATGTACCTTATCAGACACCTGCAGCAGCTGGAAAGACCACAAAAGTACCTCACCAGGAGGATCAAAGGGCTCAAACACATGCCATTCGCTGCCTGGTTAAAGAAACTGCAGCTCCACTCAGTGGCATACCGCCTGCCCAGAGGCAATCTGTGTCTGATGTATAAAGCCATGTCCAACCTGGAATCAATGGACATGCTGCACCTCGGAAAATTAGAATCCCATCAAGCTACACGCTCAAGAGACCTGAACCTCAGGACTGAAATAAATAGGACATGCTGGAGTGACAGATTCATAACCCAGAGGCTCCCCCCACTCTTGAGTAAACCCCCACTCCAGGTTAGCCAGAGTCCCTCATTGACTCTCTTCAAGAGGAATCTTAATGAGTGGATGGGAGATTGTAGGTTTACCCTGGGTATCACTTCTATGTCAATGATAGACAGAGGCACAGTATACTAACCTTTCAAAATGTCATGGCAAACTCCACTTAAAATGTGTGTTGAAAGCCAAACACACTCTGGCTAGGATTATAAATGCCCTAGGGCAGATAACCTAGTATGAACCTATGAACAGAATCACACACACTAACTAGTACAACTGTGGAGTAATGTTTGGCAATGTCCACCCAAGTTGGTGAATACATAGCAATGTCAGACAAGCCTGGTTTAAGTAGGCCATAGCTGAACAAAGTGCAACATGCTCATAGTTGCCCAACTGGCCCTTAACCAGTCTGGTCTGCTCAGTATGAACATTTAAAGCAGTGATGGGACTCAAGCCCATGATACTATGAACCATAGTGAATGTATTGAACCACTACACCATGACAGTATTGCAGTATTCAGCCAGTATGAGAGAATGTTGCCAAGTCTTTGCAAACTATTGCATGGAAACCCTACAGGCACAGCATAATATCCCTGTTGAGTTATGACACAAAGGAGTCTGGCAGTAAAAACACAACATGACTCCCAACACACACAGTACAAATGTCAATATTGGTCATGTTCACACACAACCAGAAATGTAGTGGACTCCAGATCACAACATATGGAAAGGTCACACTGGGCATGCTCACACACTTGGATAAATAAGACATATGTCAGGCAACAAACCATGGATCTGGCAGTTGTATGTGTTAAGCCAGGAACTTCCCACGATCCAGAAATCTGCGCTGTGCACACAGTTAAATGACATCAGACACATATATTAATATACTGGAACCCTGTCATGATCAAACATGTTACGCAGATACAGAAGTTGTTCATAGAAACTGGCAAAGCTATGGCAATAAAGACCTGCAAACAGTAGCAGCAACAAATATTGTGTATCCCGAACATAAGCATAGGTGCAGAGGTCAATACTAGGCTGTCTGCCCTAGGGAATTCATAAGCCTAGGAAGAGTGTATTTGGCATCCACCTCCCCAGTAGAGTAGCCTACTGTGCCTCTGTAAAGTAGGTCACAGAAGGCACCCTTTAAGGCTAGTTTGCTATGCCTCTGTCAAGCAGGGACACAGTGGAGATCCCAGGGGTGAATTTGCAATTTCCCATCCATGTGGCTGTATTTCACTGGAAGAGGGTTGGCGAGGGGCTATGTCTAACTTTAATTGGGATTCAATTCCCCAGAGTGAGGGGAGCCTCTGGTTAATGAATTTGTCCCTGCAGCATGTCCTATGTATTTTTGTGCTGAGGTTTAAGTCCCTGGAGTGTGTAGCTCTAAGGGTCTTGGATGTTATGAGGTGGAGCATGTCCATTACTTCTGGGTTTGAAATGGCTGCGTACGTCAGGCATAGATCACCTCTGAGTAGGCGTTAAGCAACTGAGTAGAGCTGGAGATCCTTTAGTTGAACTGCATAGGACATCTGTGTGTAGCTCATGATCCTCTTGGGAAGGTACTGTTGTGTTCTCTGTAGTTGCCGCAGGTGTTGGGTAAGGTACACCCCAAAAGGGGCATTGTAGTCAAACATGGGCCTGATGAGTGACTAGTAGAGGGCCACAATGACCTCCCATGATTTACATGCAAACACCCATGTGATAAGGAGGGCTATATAAAGGTCTTTGCAATGACTCTGTCAATGTGATTAGCAAAGGAGAGGTTATGATCTATGTGGGTCTGTGGGATGTTGCTCTGTTATGTAGTAGCTTGCTCCTTCTGTTGTACAGCTTATATATGGCTGGGGTCAACCAGACAGGTCTCCTGTTTTGGAGGAGTCATAGTTTTATTTGGGATAGCATGATCAATGCGTACCTGCAGGTGCTCATACAATGCGTTTGTAAAGGATTCTGCAGATTGGGCTGTATTATCCTCCAGCATGGGGCCTTTGAAGTATTCCACCCCAGTATTCACAAGTGCAAAGTCTGATTTTGAGAAATTCATTACAGTGATTTCCTTGGCTGGGGGTGGGGACGGGATATGGATATACAGGGAAAGTTGTTTATTGTCTGATCTTAACAATGACGGTTCTACCTGTGGTGTGGAAGATAGAGTCCCCATGTTGGTGATGATCAGGTCCAATATGTATTCCCCCTTGTGGGTGTGGTGACTGGTTGTGCCACAGCACATGGATTCACAAATTGTAGTGGCTGTAGGATGATGTTGTTGAGGGTCTGAGTAGTATCCCCAATTAATATTTGTGTACCTGATGTCAACCACTATAATGGTGTGTGTGAAGACCTGCATATCCTACACTGTTCCCAGGAAAGCCAAGTGTGGTTACTGGGTATGGGGGGTGGTCTGAACTACACACCAAACCAAAAGGCAGTTTTGCACAATGGTAGTTGTATATGTATGGCCTGTTATGCTTAGTGCAGTGGTACCAACCCAGAGGTGTGTGTATCTCTGATGTATATGGATGTACCCACTACTTGTGTTGTGTGTTACAAGTCCTGTGGTCATGAAGCATGCTATAGAACATAACCTGGCAGTGCCAGTGTGCATATGTGACCCTGAACTAGGCATCTGTTAATGCACAGATATTGTTATCCCCCATACTGAGGGATAGTTAAAGATGTACATTCCTCTTTGGAAAGACTGATGATGTCAGCACCCTATAAATACAGCAGGAGAAAAGAAATCATCCCGTAATGTGAACAGCGCTGTCCTAATGAGTCTCTCCCAAGTATCATAACATAGTTATGTAGGGGTTTGAATCCTACAAATGCCATATGTGTGTTTGTCACATAGGGGGGTGTGTATGTATGCAATTCTCTGTGAAAAGAATGGCATTTTGGAAGACTGGGATAACACACTAAAAGATGTACATTCCTCTTTGGAAAGACTGATGATGTCAGCACCCTATAAATACAGCAGGAGAAAAGAAATCATCCAGTAATGCGAATAGCGCGCTGTGCTAATGCATCTTTTTCTCAAGTATCATAACATAGTTAGGTAGAGGTTTGAATCTTACAAATGCCATGTGTGCATTCGTCACACAGGGGGGTGTGTATGTATGCAATTCTCTGTGAAAAGATTGGCCTTTTGGAAGACTGGGATAACACACTAAAAGATGTGCATTCCTCTTTGGAAAGACTGATGATGTCAGCACCCTATAAATACAGCAGGAGAAAAGAAAACATCCAGTAATGTGAATAGTGTGCTGCGCTAATGTGTTTATTTCAAGTATCATAACATAGTTAGATAGGGGTTTGAATCCTACAAATGCCATGTGTGTGTTTGTCAATGTGTTGTATGTTTTGCTTTTATTATTGTATGACATATTATTATAACAGTAATTTCAATGCACACATCAGGTATGTGTGTGCCACATACAGATATGTTCCTGTGACCTTTAATAGTTCCTATGTGTGAAGCCTGCCCCATATAAATACAGTTGTTACCTTTGCCAGCATGTGCCGCAGCTTACAAGACCTTAGGCCATACATGTATGTTGGTGACAATGCAGGCTACTGCAATGATCTATGTCCTAGGCCAACTATGTGACACACACCCAAGAAAGCTTTGATAGATTAATGTGGGTGAGGGTTCATGTCTGGAGTATATGTCAGACATGTTAAAACACAGCAAAGTCTGTGAGTGATGGACACCCAGTGTAGGTGTATGGCAACTGTTGCCGATATGCATACAGACACCTTCTTGCTTAGGTGATACACCGAGGGACTGCAGAATACCTTTGGAAATGTGAATATCACAGGAAAGACAAGATAACACTTGTCCAATTGTACACACCATTACCCGTTCTACATGATGGGTGCTACCACCTACATGGTATTGTTGGAATACTATGTTAACTACATGCCGATGCCAATGCCACAGTTGGGTTACAGCAATACAGCATGGCTTGGACAACAGGTATCTGTCCGTATGATACCCTTGTGGTGGTTAGGTGTGTCATGTGTAGAATACATTGTAGGCCACTGTATGTATTTGCAGTCATGGATGGACATATCCGTAGTGTGTTGGCATGTATGTGAGACTGCTATATGCCAAAGAGAATTGTTCCCAGGGATGTGTGGGGCTCAGTAAGCATGGCTACTGGTATAGTGTAGTACTGCAGGGATATCACTGACACCAGGTTCCTACATCTGTGTATCAGTTGATGAGACACCATGTAATGACCACTGAATGTCAGGCTATGTAAGCTGTGTATACTACCAGAATGCAGACCATTGACATTTGGAAACCGTATCACCCACAGCATACTGTCAAACCATGTCATGTTCCATGCTAACCATGTTCACAAATGTACACCTGCAACTCAGTGCTGCAAACATCACACATGTACTGTCCACACCCCAACACATGCAGGCACAGGTACACACAACAGCCATGTGGCACATGTGCAGACAGTACACTTTGGGAATTAACACTGGTGTATACAAAACTGCAATGACAAACATAGGTAATGCATCATGCATGCTCGAATATACCCACAACAATATCATTACACTGTACTGTTAACAACATGATAATATTACTACAGTGCTATGTAGTCACCCTGTGCATCAGCACCATACTACCCTGTACCTGCATCAATGTTACAGATGGCAGGAGGTGGCACAATTTCATCATATGCACAGGGTGTGTACTTGGTTTGCCAAAGTCTGCCACTGACACATCCAATTGACATGTATTTGTGTGTGTGTGTTAGTGAGGGACAACAGTACAACATGGGGTAATGTTGCTGCAATGTGTGTGTGTATGTGTTAGCCCTAGGTGTTAGCATTATGTGTGTGTATGCATGCACACAGTTCCACCACGTGGCTGCCATATGGTCATACAGATCATTGTCTCTGGCCACGGACACGGTACCTGTGTTGGCAGGGGTGCTACGGACAGTATCAGGTACTAAGCCAGACTGGGTACTGTCATCAGAAGTAGTGGGTTTTTGACTGGACACATGTCCCTGCTGGGACTGTCCAGAGCCACGTGCATGTGGTCTTCTCAGATGGACTAATGACAGCACAGACCCAGCATTGCTGGGGCTGGTAGTGGCACTATGGGAGCGGCTGCAGGTTTGTTGTCGTCTGCGATGACTGCCAGCTGATAATGTTGCTGGCATACGTCCACATCGACGCCTCAACCGTCCTGCACTGACCTGGCTCCTGGACATGTAGTTGTGGAAGAGATCTAATGTCCCCCCCAACATCTATCAATGACCTCGCTGATGTTACGGATGGCAGACGCAACATCACGCACAGTGTCATTCATAACGGTGTGATGTGCTCTAAGCTCCCTCAAACCCTGTCTGGTGTACTGTTCCATATGTGCCTGTGTCTGCATTACAGCCCGGAACATAGCTGAGGTTGAAAGACCTCTGTGGGCACATCTGACAGGGGCAGTATGACCACGGATGCTCCCATGAGAACCCCTGGACATCTGCCTGTGTTGTACCATGTCAGGAATCTGGCCATGGCTGCTGTGAGGGGATGCATGTGCCAATGATACCACACTACCCTGGTCAATGCCCACTGTATGCTGTCCCTCAGCTAAGGACATTGGTGACAATGGATGTATCGGCAGGATGACTGTGCGCATTGATGGGGTTGACTGCTGTGTAGTGTCAATTGGCTGACCAAAGACAGACCCTGTCACACCTCCCTGTGCCATTACACATGTATCATCATAATCACTATCCCCAGCAGTGGCTTCAGGTTCCCTGCTGCACTCCACCAGAGCAACATCAGAACCTGTGAGAGGAAGATAGGAAACACAGTTTACAAATGTGTACATGATATTAGCACACATGCACACATGCACACATACACACATGCACACATGCGCACAAGCACACAGGCGCACATGCACACAGGCACACATGCACACAGGCGCACAGGTGCACATGCACACATGCACACATGCACACATGCGCACATGCACACAGACACACATGCACACAGGCGCACATGCACGCATGCACACAGGCACACATGCACACATGCACACAGGCACACATGCACACATGCACACAGGTGCACATGCACACATGCACACATGCACACATACGCACATGCACACAGGCGCACAAGCACACAGGCGCACAGGCGCACAAGCACACAGGCACACAAGCACACAGGCACACAGGCACACAGGCACACAAACACACAGGCACACTCCTCAGTACAGCAGATACAAACACAGACACACCTGCAATCCAACACATACACAATACTGTTTTAGGGTGGGTGACAGTATCACAAGGAAAAACATCACTGCACACGTGTCAGCATGCAGATTATGTGTTGCACAGGAACATACAATGCAAGTGTAGACAGCCCTTGTTAATAACAGTATAAGTGTACTTGATGCTTGTGTGTAGTTGTTCAGTGATTGTCTCCACCCTGGGACACAATGTGTACAAGGACATGACAATGTTGTGCAAGTGTTACAAGCTGTGGGTGCATATATTTACACACACACAGACACACACACAAAACACATGACGGTGCTATGCAATGACTGCTATGTGTACCTTTGTGGTCAGCGGAACTGGATGTGGTGCAGTAACGTGAGCCATGATCAACATGATTCTTGTGGTCAGTCAACAATAATAATGTGTGCCAGACAGGCAGCTAGCATGCTGTACCTGACATGCAGTAACATGACTACATCCACAATTACACAGCCACTTGTTACATGTGTTTGTAAAGTGGCCAATAGTGAGCATTGCCTAACATGAATGTATCATTTGTTCAAGACTGTTGCACAAAGACATGATAGGCCTCTACCCCTCAGGTATATTATGTGTGCTGCGTAGATGATAAGTGGGATACTGAAGGGTGGCCATACAGCAGGTGTCATAATTGGACATGTGTAGTAGACTAAGGTGTAGTGTGTATGCCAAATGTGTGTGTTGTGTACATGTGTATCAGGTATGCCTATACAATGTCCAGTACTGTGTTGCCACACATGTGTGTCATGCTCTGTGTATTGCATGTGAGTGACGCAGCTATTGAGAATAATGGGATATGCATAGTCTCACAGAAAACATGCACAGCATGCATTATGCGTAGGTGTGTTACATGTGCACAGACTACACCTCCATATGACATGCACATGTCATTAGCAAAAGTATTGTTATTACACACTCACCAGCATGGATTGGCTGCCTTGCTGTCACTCCAGAGGGACCTGCAAAAATTTAAGAGTGATTGCCAGTGGCCACAACTGTGCCATTGATACTGTGAGTATGATAAAGTACAGTAGTACAACAGGTGGCTTTCACAGGTGTATAGATTATGCTCAGAATATAAATCTTGCAGAAGAATAGGCAGGTTAACAGCTACACAAACAGTACACATCTCACACATGCATAAACTACCAGTACAGAGAACAGTCAACTACTGATATGGCATGTTACCTGCACGCTCCATTTCAACATACTGGGTGGCTCCGGCCTCCATGAGGACACATGTTTGTGGATGTTGCTTTTGTTGGCCTGGAGCCACAACACTTAGGAGGTGCTCCTCCACACTGGTGAGGGGGGGGGGTGGATAGGTACCCCACTGCCTGTGGCAAGCTGTTGTCTGTGGATATCAGACGCACGCTGCCGGATATGTCTAATTAAATCACTGCAGTGATGGCGTACCTGCTCATATGTCCGGTTATGCATGCCTATGACATTTACCTGACAGACAAGATCTTGCCACAGTGCAGCCCTCTCATGCTGGTTCTGACTGGTCCTGGAAAACAGCACACAGTAATTCTGCACCAGGCTCTCGTGGATCTCCTGATCCTCTGCTGCTGCATAAGGTGGGTTTCGCTGATGCACCATCACCCTGGAAGGAAATGACAAATATGTGAGCAAGTCATGTGGCACACTTAATATTCTAATGTACTGATACCACTTAACTGCCATATATAGCATCTGTCTGTCTATCAGGGGATACACATGTTCGATACCACATATCAGTGCTCAGCCCACAACTGTCTGACAGTGCCTGCCACACTCCATAAAACAAACTAGTATACACAAGCACTCAGCACACAGTGTGGGATACAATGCACAACCTCACACTGGGGGTATGTATCAAGCTAATGGATTAAGAATATTGTCATCCCATGCAATGAATGCAATGTACATTTACAGTTTCAACTGTAATCCACCCTAGTCTTTGATGCCATACCCCTACCTGACATATGTGCACAGTTGTTACTATAGCCAGCATACTGCTGT